>NW_025777022.1:0-111812 GCF_021130785.1 Homalodisca vitripennis
TCTTAACCTGTTAATAAAAAAATATGAACTTATTTTAATATAGCTTTTTCCTGGACTTAAACAAAATTCATGGAGTATTATTAAAAAATTACATATAATGTCTTTACTTTCCTCTCCAGATACCCTATTTTTTATGGCTAAAGCACAATAGAGTAATATTTCGAAAACTTCCAAATTTGAAAAAAAAACTTGTCCAACCCTAAACTACCTAAATTACAACAACCCGTTAAACTAATGGATGAGAACCGTGCAAAAAACCACGTTGCGGTTCTTCAAAAAATTATGAAAACCCCTAGGGAATTCCAAAAGTAGCGTAAACAGGTTTAACATATCCCCGATCATTGGTCAAAGTAAACTGTGACTCTAAGAATGTAATTTACAAAATTAATTGTACATTTTGTAAACAAACAGTACATTGGACAAATATCTAACCACCTTAGAGGTAGAATGACAGGCACCAGATTTGGATATTTTTCCATAAAGACAAAGAGAAGCCATTGTCCAAACATGCCAGGAAACATTATACGCTGAGCAGGAATGGACCCCCTATTTTGTTATTGGTTTCATGCCTCATAATTATTGTTTTACGATGTGACATGTTTTTAAAACGAATAGGTTTTAAAAAAGGGTTTTAAACTAAATAATTCTTGGTTCGTTAATTATTTTTCAAATAAATTTAACTTAATTTGATTGTACTCCTTTTTATTAATTACTACCTTTTATCTTCCTCCTCTCACAAAACGTTGTTAGTCCCCTTCTCTGTACTTGTACCTATTGAGTTAGTCCAACCAATCCGACGCGTCCGACAGATTTAAATAGTAACTATTTTTTTAATATTATCGTCAGTTTTAGAAGCTAATAATTTAGATTAGTCAATTTTATTGCAAAGAAGATTAAAATTAAGATTTTATTTAGATGCTATTTAATCAATATTATCCCTAAAAATTTCAAGTTACGGAAGGGACTATAACAATTATAACCAAAAGTAACCGAATTTGTTAAATTATTAATCAAATATTGGTTGAGATGTCAAGTTGGTGGCTCTACAATTCAATTGCCTAACAATGAATATAATAATTTAGCATATACAAAACTAAATGTATCGGCTACAAAAACAAGAATAGTGGATATACTAACAGCTATTATTTAAAGGAAGAAACTTTCAACCAATGTGGGCCTCAAAACACAATAACTATATTAAAAATATAAGGACTTAATGAAAATAAATTAATCAATTAGGCTTCGATTTGAAAGCGTTAAATTGTTTAATTGGTGTCCTTTTTAAAAAAGTTTGACCTCGTTATATCGTAAATATAAAATATTACATATTAATACACAACTTCTACGCTTGAGTTATCTACTTGCAGGAATATAATCACTCCCACATCAACGGTTCCTTTAACATCAGGTTAGCTCAACTAATTTGAAACAAAAGAACACTAATTAACCCCGCACCGGACACACAAATGTGGCACCTTCGGGACCCCATACTTATTTTATTTTTTAAATATACATAGTTTCGTTCTACACGGTTATTTGCCTGATATCCCAGTCTAGCTTAATGCAGCAAGTTCGTTATTTATGGCAGTATTAAATAACTGATTCTTTGCTTTACCAAAAATAAAACAATATATTCTGAGAAGTGCAAAGTTTTTAATTGTGCTGCAATCCATTAGAAATTTAGTAAATTTAGTAAATTTGAACTGGTAGAGAAAGCGCGCAAAATTCTCGCGGTTCTAAAACCTAGCACGATTGTGCCTGCCAAATAATGTACGCTACCTACCTCTTCAATGGTTTACTCTTCCCCCCCCCCTTTTAGAATGGAACATTAGAAGTGGACTCCCCTCAAACTAATATTGTCTCAGACCCTAATTCAGGCAGTTTCTCAGCACATTTTCTGGCCTGTTTCTACGACTTAACTGTGCAATCATGAACTGCACTAAGTAAATTACCGATTCTTCTCCTGCCAGTTACTTCAACCTAATAAGGACCTGCATTATATTTATAGTGCATTTTTGTTAATTAAATTATTAAATAAAATGATTATATTGAATGTCTATAAAAACATAACTTATAATAATAAATATATTTTTTTGGCTGATTAGACCTCTATGGTTGTTACCGTTCTGGTCCTACAAAATTTATGTTGATGATCTTATACTATAAATAAATGTTGATAATGACACTATAAATAATGGATACTGCAACAAGGCTATACGCAAGTAAAATTAACAAGTTTTGCAGTCCAATCCAAATAGTAATTTTCAAATTTCACATAAAATAAATTCCCTTTTAGGACGTATGTATGGACGCAGCAACTTTGTAGGTTCTATTTGTTAAAGGTAGGCCACCATTCTAGACCATACATAGCATACACCCAATATTACGTAGTATGAATAATTTTTTTTATTAAAATTTTGACTTTTGTAACTTAAGATTGAGAAGCAACTTTATCTCTAAAATAATTGTGAACCTGTTTTAATGTGGTAAATGGCTTCTTAAACTTATATAACAGATGTATATAGAAGTGATGGAACTTAGAATAAAGTGATTGCATGCAGCTACTAAAAAAATATTTTAATAACTTAAAGAACGGGAAATATTTTATATAAAGTTTACATCATCCCCTGCTATACCACTTTATAAAATAATGAACTATTTTTCTTACTCGTAAATTAAACTAAAGTGTTTGTACAAAAATGGTTGAAAGATATAAATATTTTGATTACACAGAAAATATAATCGTATCTAATAGGCAAGGAGGAAGTAAAAAATGCTATTTGACGAAATATTACAGCAGATAATCAGGGCCATTTAGAGAGAAATTTTAAAATTTCAAATAGCTCATACTGTTTTTAAAGCTGAATATATACCGTATATTTCTCGGTGAGAAGTTTTATTACCGGAAACATTTCTAATAAATCGTTCAAGCAATGGATAATAGGTAAACAATAATATTTTTTGGTGGAAGAGAAATCGTCATTTCTTACATTATTGGAAATTATGGATACACAAAGTATGTTTGTAGTTTCAAGAATAATGCGCAAACACCGTGCTTTATACTGAATCATCAATGGCCAACTAATAGAAAGTGGTTATACTTTAAATCTCTCCTGTACACAACTCAAGCCTCTCCCTTAGAGCATGGTCTGTAAAAGCATTGAACTGTTTTATGCACCCAAGTTGACAGAATACTGCGTTCTAGTGGTCTAGTTTTTTAATAAATTATTATATGCCCATTCAGCTAAATTTTACTTGTTTTGTCGATAATTATAGACTCGGAATTACCCACAATCTTGTCCATTTTTTTCTACCTTTTACAGTCTTTGCATGCTATTAGTTGAATAGTCCGTTCTATGGTTATAGACTCACACCATCTAAAGCAGGAAGCTGGCAGATGCAATGGGCAGTCAAGGGCCGGGAATTGCCAGTGGCTGGGGATTTACTAAACGCCAGGACCTACCAAAGCTTAAAACTTGCCAAAATCCGCTACCAGCCAGAGAATTGAAGTTGGGAGAGACCGAATGAATTCTTTCAGGAAACAGGTAGTTTAGATCATCTATCCATGTATTAGGTCTATGAACAAACAAATGTAAAAGCTTTACGTATACGTTGAGGTCAGTGAGTCATAATATCTTATTACGTAATACTCATTAATAAGTATTACGTTAAGAAAACATACTACGTAACATGTTACTTCAAGGATATAATACGCGGCATGCACCACTTTCGAACTAGGTTTTACTTAATAAGAAATTAAGTTTTGTCAAAAAATGTCAACTCCACAGTTCAACTTCTTCTTGAATTATTCTACGTAAAATAGGGATACAGGACCGGAGAGGCATTTTTAGAGGTCGATAAAGTGGACAGAATTCGTTGAATCTCATAACATTACCTAAATTCAATTTTTTTATAAAGCCTCTAAAATTCATTATAATATTTATAAGTAATTGCTTATTTAACTAGTGTTTTAAATTTAATTGAAAAATGATGAAATTACAAGCAAGGTTTTTAATTAAATGGAGAATATCTCAGTGAGTTATTTTCGTATTAAATTTATAAAATGAAAGAAGTAAGAGGGCGTAGCGTAATAGCTGTCAAGTCTCATTTATTTCTTCCCATTACCTGTATAACTAGCTTTCACTTCCAACGAAAATATGCATCCATATCATAATTTTAGACGAATCAAACACAAAATTTTACTAAGGCCTGAATGGGCATTGACAATTAATCATACTAATTACAATATTTTGTTATTTAGAGCGAGTATTTTTGTCATTATTTATTAAATGGGTGTCAATAGCAACTGTCTAAAACATTCCACTTAAACATTCAAATAGTATTATATATTGATAAATTTTAATCAATGTTTCATTTTACAAAGACCGTGATCTCCTAGAATGCAGCATCCACAACAGGCTGAGATCTGTATAAAGGAATAACCGTTTATCGCAATAATAGCTTATAAAAGGCCGTTTTTATGGCAGTAAAATTCCACTCTCGGATTCTTAATAGACGACGGGACCACTTACGACAGCATTCCTAAGAGCAGCTTGTAAGAATTAATAAAAACTCGAATTAAAAATTAAGTTAAAGTTTCAGTAAGTTATATACAATAACTGGGTATATGAATTTGGCTAAACCATGTGTTCCGGCAGTTTAATCCACTATCGTGACCATAATAGACGACGGGACCGTTCAGCTTTCCAGAGCCTATACGAATTAAAACTACTTAAATAAACTATTTATATAACGTTTAATAAAATAATATTTCTAATTTATTGCTGTAATTACAAAATAGTAGTTATATAATTTACTATTATCTTTTAACTATACTCGTTATACACGCATACGTTAATTAAACCCAAATCTCTAGCTCTAGTTACTAGCTATTTATTAATTATTGCTTTTGTCAAGCTCATTTACTAGAGAAAACTAGACGGTCACCGAATGTCTTCTTTGGTCAGTGTAGTACGTAAACATCTCAATGTGAGCGTTCGAAGAACTAAACTGTACGCCGCCTCATGGTTTCTAGGCGAAATACTAACGGCGTTGCGTTACTGCCTCTTCATCTGGCTTCGCTCAATAACTACTTAGAGAACTAATGAAACGAAATGTTTTACTAAAACTTAATAATCTTACACCACCCACTTATTTATGGAAAGCGAAAAGAGGAAATTTTGCTACATAACAAAACTAAAAGTTTCTTCGTGAGAAAATAAATAGATAAATATAAAAAAAAATTAATTCTCGTGAGAAAAACCGTGTGAAGAGGTCGAGTTAATACAAACGAAAATCCTCTTTCTTAACTTTTTAGCTCTGAGCTACGAAGCCAGTACTTTACGGTTCGTCTTTCCTTCATAAATCTAGTTATCGACCATATTCTCTTGGGTCCACATAAAAAGGCTCCACACTCATAGATGTTCTGTTGTTTTAGCTGGCGGAGGATCTCGCAAAAGCACAAAATCTTTCAATTTTTCCTTTTCTATGGTTTGTTCCGAACTTTAGTTATTCGTTTCCGCCAGCTTTCAGAATGCTTAAGACCGACCAACCGAGGGAGTCGTAACTAATGGACTGTGAATAAGGTCTTGTATGCATTATTCCAAATATGCGCCAGCTAATACTTCTACTGACAGCCATTAGTCATTGCTCCGTCATTTGTTCTAGGCCCTTGTTTATTTCGATGGCATGTTCTTTGAACCATTGAACAGTGTGTTGTTAGTGAAAATAAGCGTGATGGAATCGTTCATTTCTCCTTCTTTTATCCATAGATCCATATTTGTGATCCAACCGGGTGGAGTCTCGAGATATTCAGCTGAAACATTGGCCGTATAAGGTCATTTTGGTATGATACGGAGGCCACTATTATACTTTGTCCCTATATACCATTTGTTATTAGTTTATATAAGTGGATAAATACGTATACACATGTTGAAAATAAAAAAGTAATGTCAACTTTTACTATCACTCACGTGACCTGAGGCAAACATGTAAGTTTTATCTTATTGGAAGCTTTTCTTCTCTCGGAGTTACCGAAGCCCACATTGCAGACCAAGAGCATTTCTGATTTGCATCTTTCTGACATCACATATTTGAAAATAAAACGTGAATGTCAACTTTTACTATCACTCACGTGATTTGAGCAAAACATTAAAGTTTTATCTTATGGGAACTTTTTCTTCTCTCGGTGCTACCGAAGCCCTAACTAATGGCCAAGAGCATCTTTCTGACATCAGATCACGTTAGAATGATCTGGCACGTCATTGGTATTTTAGAAATTGATCGGAAAAACCTGGTACCGCTTCTTTTAAAGTGGGTAATTTTGAAGTATCCAGGAACTTGTCAGCTGGTGTTAAAATTTATTTGTGATTGGTTTTGTTACATATGCAGGTGAATATAAATAAAAGTACAGGTCCCAAAATACTATAAGCATAGGGTATCATTTACACTTTTTTGAGTAGCGCCGACCGATTTCTCGTTGTTAAAAACCCAGAGAGGACACATAAAATTTTAAATATAATATATCAATCAGACGTAAAAACACTTCTCGTAATAAATAACAAAATTTTACATTAATTAAATTGAAATTAGGATTGTGTTTAAACATGTACGTTAGAAAATATTTTGGACTCCGGTAATCGCGTAAATCTATCGAAAACGTATATTACCATCAATTTAGAACGTAAAAGAAAACGCCTTGGAATGTTGTATGTAAAACGACTGTATGGTGACAGTGCTATTCGAGAATACTGGGAATGATGGAACGAGATATAATTCCTCAAGAGTCTTTGCCATCTTGTACAGACTTGAAAAGATGATTTAAAGCCTTTCAAAAAATGTTAAATTTGTTTTAAAGCCCACATTTCATAATGAAGATCGTACAATACTTATCCTTACAGTTATAATTTTTGAAAGATCCTGTAAAACTCCGAATGTTATAATAAATATTACACTAGCTGGTTACCCACGATGATATTAGATATTGCTCACAGAATACATACATTACTGAAAATCACATATATATATATATATATATATATATATATATATATATATATATATATATATATATATAAAAATACTTTCAGTTGTAGAAGTGCGTTGTAGTCTCTGATGACATGTGTTTATTTAGAGATTTTTTTCTACAATTTCTCAAGTTAAATTAATCCAAATTACGCCTGTCTTTCATCCAATTCGGAATTCAGTCTTCTACCTGTTTAAAAATTACGTCATTAGGTAGTCTATATTTAGGAAATTGTTGTATTTTATTTATTTTCTTTGCTTGGTTTCCTATATATTTTCGAAAATATGTATTTATAATATTTCACTTTCAGTAGTAAATACTGCTGAATTGTGTTTTAAGCCTCATATTAAGTTCAATCTTAGTTATAAATAAATTATGTAATGTTCTCATGGCGTATTTTTTTCATTAGCAATGAAATAAAAAACTACACCTAACTCTTTTTATTTATTTTACTATTTTGTTTTAATAGTGCACATTATTCTAAAATAGTTACAACAATTATTTAGTTGTGCTGTTATAATAAAATCTGGTTCTAGATTCACCTGCTGATTTAAAATTATATGCATATTACTCAACTCAATTTAGTGGGTTATATTACAATATACGTGATAGTAGTTTATTTTTGGTCCAGCCATGAACTATGTTTCTCTTCGTGTTTGTATATATTTCATAGAGAAACATTTGTTTTTTATTTGTCATAAATGGATAAATTACTTATTTTGGAATAGGATTAGAAGAAAACCTTATTTATAAAACAATAAACTCTATTCTTTGTAACAAAGCGTAGATTTAAATATGTATGGATATAAGTAGATATGAATATGCCGGTTCTAGACCACTTTTGGGACAGACAGAAAATCAATGTAAAATACTGTCCATTGAAACCATAAACAAATCTAATAAAATCTAACAGGAAAGCACGAATGTTAAATAACCGAATCTTTAGCTGTTTTACTGTTCAATGTTTGCTTCTACATTTATAAGCTGTTTTAATGAAAAAATCAAAAAATCTTAATAAAAAATCTTTATTCTACAAAGTTAATTGTAACACAGTCTTTATCTTTAAATAGTCTTCTTTCCAGTAACAACCAAGTGTAATTTTTCATTTTTGTTTAATTCTTTAATCTTTTTCTCATCCAAAACAGTCAAAAATCTGTTCGGCAAGTGTACTTTACAATCTTCCAACTCGGCAATTATTGTAAACCCGAATTTATCTTTCATTTTCTCCAAATTCAAGATTCTATGTTTCTTCCTTTCTTCCAATTCATTTAACTTCTTATACTCTTTAAACTTACATTCTCCAATATCATTTAACTCTTTCAAGAACTCCATTTAAATAGAAAAAATTTAAAGACGGAAAAAATGAAAATTTGCTAACAATCACTCGAGAAGTCGGGGAGAATGTGAGTAAAAACCGCATTCTTTTCAAGAGGTTCCTCGTTTAATTTCTCCAAATGTACTATAAAATCATCGAGGATTTCTGGTTCAAAATCATAAAACAAATTCTACATCTAGATAATAAAAAAATACAGGTAATATCTTTTCATAATAAACGTGTGTATTTAAACCAACAAACCTAATGTATTCTTTGAAAAGGAAAATAATTTTGTCAATGGTTCCAAGAGATAAGTAAAAATTTTTATTCTGTTTTCTAAATTCTGTAACAAATTTTGTTTGCTTCTTGTCTCCATATTGCAATTTTGTAAGCAGGTTATTCAAATGTGTTAATTTATTTCGAAATTTCTTAGGTTTAGGTCTTTCGTACAAAATTAAATTACAATCTCTACAAACGAATCTTTTATCAATAATTTCTCCTCTATTATAACACTTGTAAACAGTTGGCATTATACTCTTCCATTTAAACAAAAAGATTTTTTTTATAAATGGAGATTATGGAACTAAGTCTGCCGAGATATAAATTTTTCAGCGCAAATGTTTGTGTTTACATTTCTACAACAGAGATAAATAGAAATAATTTCATTCTACTGTACAACTATTTAGGATATTTTGTCTATGATTACAAAGATTATTCCGGAAAGAAAATCGAGATTTTTTCATCAGCGAAAGAGTATATTTTTGAAGTTTTAGAAGGAATGAAAGAGAATAATATGAACATCATCAATTATTGTTAAAGACATACAAAATGAGTGTTGTTAGTGTGCGTGTTTTTGCGATATCTACTTAACTTCTAAGAAATTGGGAATGGGAGAAGAAGAAAGGTATCATATATTTTATTTCAATCAACTGTAGATTTGTGACGTCTGCTGTGAGCGTTTGTACCACTAACGCTTGACCTCGAATCTCATTTTATTGAAACATGTGAGAGGCGTTTGTGTCACTAACGCTTGACCTTGCTTTGCACACGCCGTGTGTGGTACAAGGACAGTAGTGACACCAAACAATGACCTTGCTTTTTCTCACGCCGTGTGAGACAATGAAATCACTGTAAAAAAAACACTTAATTCTGTATTACAAATGAACACTTTACATCACTATTTTCACACAATGTTTTATCACAGTTTAGAATGTCTACACAAATTCACAATCTTCTTGTAACGTCTTTCTTCGAGTCCCAAATATAAAAAGTAACTTATAAAATATAATAACACTATGAATGGCAACGCCCAGTGGAACACTTCACTTCACTTTTAACAAGAAACACAGATCTTCACAGCAATCTTCTTACTTTATAAAGTCCATATCTTCTTTCTTCAACTTGCAAATAACATTAGAATCTTCTAAATAATGATATATCTTGTTAAATTTCGTTAAAATAGAGGAGGATCACACATGGCTAGCTATACGTGGCCAACGCCCAGCAAGAGATGAAGACGAGATGTAGTGTTACCAACATGTTAAAATGAAATGTCTCATTCCCTAGAACTGTTATAGTTTCCAATGTATATTAAATAAGTATATATCAATATTTCTTTCAAACCTTGTTGTTCAAAAACCACTCAACCGATTTTAATGAAATTTGGTACACATATAGTAAATACTTAACTCTTTCGACTTAACTTATCCATAAGGGTGAAATCATCCCCTATTTCTTAATATTCAAAGAAAAATAAAAAATTTTTATCAGAAAAATCTGAAACTTCAAAAACAAAGCGAGTTCAACTTAAAATTTCATGAAAAATAACAAAATTTTCAAAATCTACCCCAATCATCCCTTATCTTTAAACTCTTTATATCTCGAGAACAATTGGAGCTTTTTTGATGAAATTTGGTATATAGGATCAGTAAATATTAAAGTATTTTTTAAAATCACCACTTTCCGGTCCATGACCTTGAAATAGTTTTTTTCCTAATTATCATCCCTATTTTTCAAAATTTTTTAATGCAATTTAAAATGTAAACTTTTATCAATGTCTTTAACAATTCTGTAAAGTTTTAAAACTATCCGACGAATAACGCGATTTTTACTGAATTTCTCTAATATCGTTCTTAATCACATCATAGGCTAAAAATTTCTCAGAAACCACAAACCACATAACATGTCGAGTTTGTAACAGCTTTTTGAAAATCCATATTGATAATTATATCGTTCTTTGAAACCAGAAATATTTGTCAAACTCTTTGTTGTATCAATGACATAAATAGGTCTATTCGCTAAAAATTCTTTTAGGATTGTAATTCATTTCCTTATTATTACAGTAAACTTTCTTAAAATCTTGATACATCTGATACATGATTCTGAAAAGACCTCCTGAAATGTTTAAATTTTGTAATTCATCTGGATAATAAGAACCGTTCAATTTTACTCTGATATTTTTTACATCCAAACTATCAAACTTTGAAGGATTTTTTTCTTGATTATTCTGTCTATCTGTTTGAAAACCTATAATAACGAACTTGGGATTGAAGATATTTCTATAAATGTTTGTGATATCGAACGAATAAGTTGTTCCGGAAATACCTTTTTGTTCAATACATTGCCAATCTAGAAAATTAAACATAATGTTTTGACTTTTTGTAATTTCATCAATCAACCTAATTTTACTCGTGGTTTTATAATCAATCATTGGAACTCTAATAAAAAAAATCTGTAATTGTTATTTTTTTCCATCAACAGGCATAACATTTCCAGTTGCAGTCTTCAGAATCACATCATCGTCTTCTGCTCTTATAAAACTTAGATAAAATCCTCCTTTATAGATCGGAATAGTAACATTTTCAAAAAATCCTAATCCAAAATGAGATAAATTTCCAGCTGCTTCAAAAACACCAAATTTAAAATCTGATTCAAAGCCATTAGAAGTTTGAGAAATAACATCACTTTTTGAATACGAAATAGTTCCTTTAATTGTGCTTAATTGGCCACAGTTTTCGACTTCTTCTATCAATTTATTGTGTTTTCTTACTTCAATCTTAGAAAATAAAAACGGTATAAAATTATCGATTAATCTAACATTATCAGTTCCAAGATATGCTTGACCATCTTGTTTTGTTAAAGTTCCAGAAATATAAAACTGGAAGTTAGACGAGCAAAAGTTATCTCCAAAATCAATATTAAACTCAGTTCTTTTATTCGGTTCATTCAAATGTTGTTTACTAATTGGATAGAAATTTTTAAACTCCGCCCTTTCAATATCACTAGCATATTTTCTGTAGTCCGCCATTTAATAAGAGAAAATTTAGAAATTTTAAACATCATGTATCATTTTTTCATCGATCTAATGTACGTTTTTATAAGAAAAGATATAAATTTTAGTAAAATAATTAAAAAGATTAGAGTCATTTTTTAATGATATACTTCGTCATATTCAGGATTCTCTTCCTTAAATTTTGCGATCTCGGTCACATATTTCAATAAAATTTGCACAGGATAGTAACCGCTATCTATAATATTGTTCCAATCAACTGTATCTTTATTTTCATCCAAAAACTTTATACTCAAGTGTTGATAGAGACAAAGAACAGACATATGATCTTTTAATTGATAATGTATATTTTCTTGAATGAACTCTGATGATAAAGTTTGATATTTAGCAATGTTATACCAATTCAATTTGTTTACGTATAATCTTATCATATCTTCGGATAATTCATATTTTTGAGAAATATCATCCCAATGTTCTTTTTTTCAAATCTCTTTCGTGTTGCATGATAAAAAGATCGAAAGCACTGTAATGTCCCGCCATCTCTATTTATTAAGAAAAAATTTCAAAAATCAAGTTTTTATAAATTGACTCTTTTTTGAGTTACATTCAGCACATTTTCCCGAAATTCTTTTAACTCCGTTAATGTTTGCATAGTATTTTATATCGTTTGTTGCAGTTTTTTCTTTACATCTCACACAATATATGAGCGCCATTTATATAAGGAAAATTAGTCATCGTAACCACCTAATCCATTAAATCTGTTATCAATATTTTCAAAAGTTTTATTAACATCTTCTTTAAATTTATTAAAGTTTTTCTTCTAGTTTATTTACTTTATCGAGATATAAAGAGTATCGATCATCTATACTTTTAAGTAATTCATTATTATGTGTTATTTGCTCATTTAAACGTGTACCAAAATCTTCAAAAAAGTTTATTTTCTCATTGAAATGTGTATCAAAATCTTCCAGAATTTTGTTAATTACTTCACCAACTAATACATTAACACTATTTTTATATGTATTAAAGTTTTCTTCTAGTTTATTTACTTTATCAAGTTAATTCACCAACATCGTCTACTGATCTTCTATTTCTGGCTTCTAACTTGTCATAGACTTCTGTTGTAAAATCTTTAACATGCTGTTTATGATTCTCATAATTTTGTTTTAGTTCATTAAACATTTTAATAGGATCTTCTAATTGAATCATTACAACAACATCAAATGGATTAATTCCTTTACTAACACCGCTAATTCTTTTTCCTTTAAAATCTAAGGCATTTTTAACATTCGGATCATGTAAATCAACAATATCGATGTTTTCTGATAATTTTAGAGGTTTCAAAATTTGTTCTTTAACAACAACATCATGTTTGTCAATACCAGGTCGAACACCGACAATTCTTTTCTTATTAGCCAAACTAACATAATTCTTTTCAACATTGATCGCTTCAGTAATTTTCATCAGCTTTTTCGATATGAGACATTAAATTGGTAAATAATTTTTTTACACCATCATCAACTTCTTTTTCCAATGTTTTTATTTTATCAGCAACTTCATTTGAACTCATGAAATTTGCAAGTTTGTTATCATATTCTGCTTTAAAATCTTCAATCTCGACAGCAAACATATCTGAATCTGGAAGGTTTTGTAATAAATTTTCTAACTTGTTATCAAACTCATTTCTCAAACTATCAAAATTCAAACTATTATCTACATTTTGAATAATTTGTGTTCCAAATACGTCAAAAATATTTTGTGAATCCATATTTATTAAGCAATAATTTGTTAACAACTTCTTTAAAATCTTTTACCATTACTCAGTTCATTCAAAACAAAAACACATAAATGACCACAAATTGGGGGATCTTTATAGTCTTGAATCTGAGAATCATTGTAGTAGACGCTTGATTTTTTCAAATATTTAATCAATTCTATAGGTGGTTTGTCCTCAATTCTTCCATACGAATCAAAATAACATGCATTCTTATCATTTTTATAATAACAAATCCAATGCGTTCCACTTCCCATAATCGAGTCTAAATTCACAATTCCACATTCAAATCTCTTAAACTTTTTCAGGTAATGTATCTCTCATGAAGATTCCTCTAAAATGTTTAATATTTTTGCAGATTTCTTCCAATTCCCCGAATGTTAAAGGTTTAAATTTTTTTTTCGATGTTTGATTTCACGTAATTCAAAGTTTTTTCATCTAATCCAGATCCTGTAACATCTTCCAACTCTTTATCTAACCAATTTAAAATGTTTCGAACAATAGGAATCACATCTTTTTTAACGATTGGAGCAGCTTTACGAACATAAGGAACAACAGTTTTAACAACTGGAATATTTTCTCCAAAATCTAATAAATCTTTCAAAAGTCCACCATTTTGAGTTCTTTCAACTGATTATAAGAAAATTCTATTCTGGTTCCTTTATTGTTTTTCTTATGTTTTTCGAGTTTATTGTATTGTCTATTTGTTAAAAAATATCTTATCTTCGCCATTTTTTAGTTGATCTATTTTAAATTGAATACTAACGGGTATTTTCTTCTTAAAAGCGGATTTTATTTTTTCTTTCTGATTTTTGCTGAAATTTACATTCACCTCCATTTATATAGTTAAAATTTCAAGTTCTCTTCGATTCCCATTCCTAGTTTTCTCTTCAAAAACATTGCTCCAGCTGTTGGAAGCGCAACAAATCTTTCACCTAAACTAGCATCTTTTGATAAAAATCTATCCATTGCCTTATCTTGCAAAACTTTATCTGCGATATGTCTGGAATTTGTGTCTCTATGTTTTGCATAAAAAATATCGTGTTCCATAGCAGCTTGATCTAATTTATTTATACCAGGATCTCCTCTTTTTAGTCTTTTTTTCGAGTTTTGTGCCAGGCCCCAGATACTGATAAGTTGGTACGTGTAATTCAAAAGGTAAATTGTTGATAAAATCATTCAAAAGTCCACTACCCTCAATCATAGATGAACTTATTGCCGGCAAAACTCGTTTTAAATATTTAATTCCATCAGGTTTTTCAATCATTTCATCAAGTTTGTTCGAAATAAAATCTTTAATCGCTTTCTTTTCGTTCAAAAAAATTGTTGTTTCCAGCCTTCTCTTGAGCATAAATATAATTAATAATTCCATCGAGTTTTGTCAAATCGTCGATATATCTGTACTCAATCTTATTATCACTGTATTTTCTTACACCTGATCCTTCGATTCGTTTTTCCCAAATTGGTTTAATCAAATTGAGATATTTTTTACCTTTACTTGACTTTGGTTTCTTAGTTGATGGATCATTATTTTTGTAAATTGAATCAGATTTCCATAAAATTTCAGTATACTTTTTCAAGTCTTCTTCAGAATATAAACCGTCTTTTGGAACATCAGTGCCTGTTAATAATCTCCATAAACCTTGAGTTCCTTCATATGTTTTTTCATTAATAATGATATCATTATGCTCAAAATTCACGGGCAAATTTCCAATCATAAAACTTTTCTTTTTTCTGTCCCAATACAAACCAAATTTATCATCCTTTGCTCTAGGAAGAAATTTTTTAACCAATTTCACCAATTATTATATCCGTTGTTCCAGGACTTATTGGTTCAAACTATGGTAGAGTCTTCAATGATTCGAGGTCTAAATGGTGTTGAAGATGGTAATTTTGGCAATTCAAACTCAGATTCTGGTATCGAAATGTCAGCAAATTGTCGTACAACTGGAACCAAATTCATCAAATTTTGATTATCGCTTAAAACATTTTCAATTTTGCCCTCAACATTTTTTATTGCAGATGTTACAGGTTGATTAATTTTTTGAATAAATTCTTGTTCTTTTTCATCAATTCGAATCTGTTCTTTAAATTCTTTGATTAATTTCTTTTCGATTTGATCAAGTTTTTTTCGCCTCTTCAGAAGTTACGTTCGCCATTTATTTAAGAAAATTTTGAAACGTGAACGTGGAACGTAAAACGTGAACACGAAACGTGAAAACGAGAACACGAAACGTGAACACGGAACGTAAAACGTGAACGTGGAACGTGGAAACGTGAACACGAAACGAGAACACGAAACGTGGAACGTAAAACGTGAACGTGAAACGTAAAACGTGAACGTGGAACGTAAAAACGAGAACACGAAACGTAAACGTGAACCTAAAAACATGAAAACAACTAGATTATCACACGTTTATATTGGAAAATTTATTCAAATATTTGCCATTTTTAGGCTTCAAAGTTAGATTAATTGTTAAAAATCCGTAGTCTTCCTTCCAAATTTTATCACACAACTCAATAAAGTGGTTAAAACTCATATCAGATCCCACATAATTGTTATAAATCTTTCTCGAATAGTGATCATCTTGCTTAAAAATACACAACATATTCAGGTTATTTCTTATAACTTGTTTATCAACCTTTGAAAAGCATTGAGAAAGATAGATACAAGAGATATTTTTGTGACGGGACATTACGAAATATTCCTTAATAACGTCTTGATTTTCCAAAATACAATCATCAAAAACGATTAAAGAATTCGGTTTACATTCGCTTAATGGAACTATGTCCTCGGAAGCATTATAAAAATGTGATATTTTTTTGTTTAAGTTTTTCTCAATATTTTCAAATCTTTCTTGTAATTTTTTATATGCGTCTTGTTCTAAAGATTTACTAAAAACATACAAATTGGAATAAGGAATCAACCTATTGTAGATAAAATTCAATAATAAAGTTGTTTTTCCACATCCACTTGAACCAACAATTAACAATCTGATTGGTTGATCTTTCTTATTTTCTTCAAACGTTTGAAGTTTTATCTGATCTTTTTGCTTTAAAAATTTCTCCATTTAAATAGAAGATTTTCATCTTGAAGCAACGCTTGCGAAAATGAAGCTGTTCAAGTTGACTTCAGAAAGCTCTAAATTAGTTTTAAACTTGGAACATCCTATACACTTAGAGGAAGAATCAAATTATTTTATCGGTTTAAGCGGTTTTTATTCTGACAATTTTTGTAATAAATATTAGTGAAAGTTCTCCTTATTGTATAGGATTTAGTGAGAAGAACATAACAAAATATTATGGTTTAAACAAAGGATATTATACTTTCGATCAAATAAAAAATTCCCTTAAAAATTATCTGAAAACATTCAAACAATCAGATAAATCTTTAAACTTTGACGAAAACAAGTTTGAAATGCAAAAAAATTATCTCTCTAATAAAATTCAAATAAAATCACCAGTAAGAATAATGTTTTCAGCAATTATTGTAGAATTGTTAGGGTTTGTTCAAGAAACTATTGAGCCAAATCAGGTATATTTAGGAAATAAAACGCCAAAATTTAGACCGTTCGATGTAATTGAAGTGCACTGCAATCTCGTTGAACCTAGTTTTGAAAATCATACCGAACATTTACACAAAGAATCTGAAATTTTGTACACTTTTTTCCCAAATGTTGCTTATGGATCAAAAATCAGTGAAAAACCGAATGAAATCGATTATATTCCAATTAGAAAAAATATTAAAAGAATTCAAAAAATCGTCTTAACTGTTCAAGACTCTGAGGGAAATTTATTAAATAATGAGAGTAAAACAACAATATATTTAAGATTGTCGAAAGAATGATGAATCAAGGGGAGCGATTGAATAGCTTACCTTCAAATTTTCAAGAAAACAACTTTAAATATATAAATTACAAGAGTCTATGCCATAGACCCTTTCAAAATCTTCATCCTGACACTATTTTCATTAATGAATCTAGCCTTTATTCTCTAAATAAAAATTACTAGTTAAATTTCTTTTCTATCTAAATGGAGTCAGTTGTGAATCTACTCAAATTCAATAATAAAGAAATTTTAACATTTGTTGACGAAAATAATGAATTTTGGTTTTAAAGCAAAAGATATTGCAGAAATATTGGAATTTAAAAATACGATGAAAGCGATTAGAGATCACGTTAAAGACAAATATAAAAAAAGCTACGATAACATAGATTCAGAAGGGGGGAACGAATCGTTCTTACCTTCAAACTTTCAAAAAAACACTATTTTCATTAATGAACCTGGCATATATTCTTTAATACTGAAATCAAAAACGAAGATAGCAGAAATGTTTCAAGATTGGGTTTTAGAAGAAGTTTTGCCAAGTATTCGTAAATTTGGTGTGTACAAACTTGAAAACAAGATTAAATATTTAGAGGACGAAGTTAAACACTTGCAAATTAAAGATGAAATAAAAACGGAAATAATCGCAAAACAAAGTGTAAAAATTGACTTAATGAAACCAGACCTTGTTTGTAAAGATTTTGCTAAGAAAAACACCATGTTTTTGTATTAATTAAGAAGAATCACATGTGGGAATATCCTTATTACGTTATCAGAGCTCAAAAGAGAGAAATACCGAAAAGATTGAAAGAACTTGAAATTGATTACCCAGAAATGGAAATTTTATTAAGACAAGGAGATCCAAATAGTATAAATCTCTACAACCAAATGAAAGAATCTTTGAATATTTTATACAACGGAAATCATTTTACTACAAATATGGCAGAATCTCGACTGATTTATAGAATATCTAAATTACACGATGAAAATGTTTCTAAATTTTACTAAAAACTCTCGATTTATTATATTTTGTTTGTAAATGTTTAGCATAACTAGGTAACCATCGTAGAATTTTTTTTTCATATTCACAAGGCATTTCGTTTTTATAACTTTCGCTGAAAATTTTTTTAGCACAATCTTTGCAAAAAGCATCTATTCTATCTTTACTATACTGCCAGTTATTAAATTCAGAAATATTTTTAATTTCTTTACAAAAGTAACAATTTTTTTCTTCTAAAGTTAATTTGTCCATTTTAACGTATAATTCCTTACAATAACAGTCTTTTCTATTCTCTTCTTGACACTTTGTACATTTCTTTTGAGACTCCATTTATATAGAAAAAATTATTACACGATGAAAATGTTAAACACTTGAATTATGATATTTTGTTTGTAAATGTTTTTGATAATTATTTAACCATTTTATAGTTCTTCCACATTCACATTGAGTATCTTCATAATATAATCTATGGTGATTCTTCTTTACACAATCTTTACAATATGAGTCTTTCTTATCTCTACTATAGTGATCACTATTAAACTCTGAAATTTTTTTAGTTTCTTTACATTTAAGACATTCTTTATCTTCCAAAGTTAATTTTTCTATTTTGTCATATAATTCTTTATGATATTCCCTTTCACAATCTTTGCAATTATAATGCATTCCATCTTTCCTATTTTTATCTTTATAAAATTCATTTAAATCTTTAAATTCTTTGCACTTTGTACATTTCTTTTGATGCGCCATTTATATATAGAAAATTTATATTACAGTTTTGACTTCTTCAATTCATATTCATAAAACTTTCCGGTTATTTCTTCATTATTTAAATCTTTTATACTATAAGTTACAGGATCTGTGTTATTAATTTGATAAATCACAAAGATTTCTCTTGACCAATTGTTCTTATATTTGTTCGAAAATGTTTGTTTTTTACTAACAATTCTTACATGATCATTGACTTTAAATTTAGTTTTCGTGTGAATTTCAGGTGGAACATACTTGAAAACGGTCTCTAATAACTCCTTTTTCTGCATCCTTATCTACGTCTTTCGGTTTCATTTTGATTGTGCTGTGAACTGTATCGTTATAATTGTTTACGATTTTTTTGAAGAATATCGATCCATTTAAAGTTTTTATTAATCTCAAAAATTACTTTCATTCTCTCATTTTGAGTTCTGTTATATCTCTCTACAATACTTGATTTCTCTTCGTTTTCAGTATGATAAATCTTAATGTTGTATTTCCTCAAAACATCGTTAAATTCTTTATTTTTAAACTCTAAACCCTTATCTGTATGAAGTAGGTTAGGAGGTTTGTGATTGATCCTTATGGCATCTTTTACTATATCTTCGAAAGCTTTTGAAATATCCTTGCCGTTTTTTCTTTTGATAGCTCTTGACCAAGCATATTTTGAGAAAGTATCAATAACATTTAACATATACCTAAATCCATCATTTTGATCTGAATAGTTAGACATTATAACTAAATCTGCTGCCCATAAATCGTCAATTCCTAATGTTATAATTTTTCTCTTTTTAAACTTTTTTCGTACTGGTGCATGAATTTCTCGAGCTTCAATCTCTATCTCATCTTTAGTCTTCAATTCTTGCTTAACAGGTTTTGGATTTGGATTCTTTATAAACTTACTCTTGTTTGTCTTACATTTTGAACATTTTGCAGCAATTCTATACAATCCATTTTGAGTTTGAACGATTTTTGAATCTATATTTTTCGTTTTCTTTTTACACTTGTGACAGTGAATTAAATCATCTTCCATTTACATGTCAAAGTTTCCAAGTTTATTTAATTCGTCTAATATATCAGATTTTGCTTCATTTTTATAGCCATACGGTACTGTATCGATCTTATTTTCTAGGACAATTCTCTTATCATCTTTAGCGTTCAGTGCCAGCTTGTTTATGGTAACAGTGTACAACTCATGTTTATAACTTTTGATGACTGTCATCTCCCTAAATTCTTCTTTATCTTCGAACAAACATCTCTTCAAGTTTTCGATATTTATTGTTTTATTTACAACGCTTCTCTTAATTCCTTTACACCTAACTGGGTTTTTATCTAGATATTTGTACGAGTACATCTTAGACCTTAAACCACAAAATTCTTCTAAAACTTCGCTATTTAACTCATCTTTGAATTTCCCTATTACCTTCTTATTTTTAGTAGTGAAACATTCATGATCTTTTGGATAATCACTTGTATCAAAGTCATCTATATTTTCTTTAATAATTTTAAAAGGATCACGTTTCAATTCTAGAAAATAACTGTCTGTATCCATGTAACACAGATTCAAATCTGGATCAAACTTCTTTAATTTGTTGTAATAAAACTCGTACATTAGCAATTTTGAGAGGTCGAGAACTGAAAATCCTATGTAAATCGGTTTGTTAAATTTAACCTTTTGTTTGTACATGTGACTCGCTATACAGTTGTCGTCAAAGATGTTAAAGCATTTGAAATTTGTTTTCTTAGCTTGTTTCATTGAAAATTCTTCATTTCCAAGCTTAATATCACATCTGTTTCTCACATTTTCCATAGATTTTCCAAAAACTGAGTTGTTCATCAGCTTATAAAAGTCCTTTTCAAAGTCGCTTGTAGCTTTGGTTCTCATGTTTGTGTTAAAATCAATGTATTCTTTCATAAAAGGCTTCTGATCGAATGCAATAACTCTATTCACATGTTTCAAAATCATACCTTGTTCCAAATAGAACTTCAAATTTCTCGAATGAACAACGTATTCAGTTTTATCCAGTAGAGTTGTGCAAAGTTTGTTTTTAAAAATGTTCTGGAGCAAGAGGTAAATCCTTGTGATGTTCGTGTAAATTTGTTGGATATCCAAGATCGACTTCGAGAATATAGCCATAATCTTCGTCGCCAGTGAGTTCCAAAATTGTTTCTTTCCATTCTGCAGTTGTGTAAGTTTTTGGATCCATCCACTTGATATCACTAAACGGCAGTTTTTGCATTAGGCCATACCCATAAAGGTTATTAGCATCAACGTATAACAAATAGTTTTCGGGCTTTGTCTTATCGAAATCTTTCAAATATTTGTTATTTGCTTTCACATATCGTTTAATACACTGAGAAATGCCTCCGCGAATACCTTTTTCGATCATCAAATACATATTATAATCACTAATTAATTGTAATTCTATCTTCGTTAATTTTAACATAGCATCCCATGCGAGAGTGGGAGCTGTTAGATAGTGTGCCGGATCGAGTTTATAGCAATTTAAGCAAATATTTCTGAAATTTTCAAATATATCAGCGAGCAATAGTACATCTTGAATGTTATAGAGATCAGAGTAATTTCCTAGATTTTTCTCTTTTAATTTGTTCCAAACATTTAAGTAGTGTTGAAAATCTTTCTCAGATATGCTCTCATCTGTCAAAAGTGAATAGAAATCTTGAATTCTCAATTCTTCTGTGTAATCAAGTTTTTCAATACTGTCGATAAATTCATAGGGAAATATTCCTTTTCCAGATAGAATTTTAAAAATCTCGTCGTCGTCATTTGGCTGTCTTTCTATTATCTCATTCAATATTCTTCCATCTTGTATAAAATGATTTGTATGTTTGAAGTCTTCTCTCTTTAGATTTTTAGCTAACTTTTCTATAGACGAGGCCATGAATCTGAACGTGTCTACAAACGAAAACTTGATGAATTTTCTTGGCTTATCACCTTCGAATTCATAGCCATATCCAGAATTTACAGAATAATTTATATATTTTTCATCGGTGTTTGCGATCAAATCAACATTTCCATATTGTTTAGCCAATTCTTTTATGTACAAATGAGTATCGTAATTTGACATATTGTGGCAGAAAACGGGAATATTCTGAGGAAATTTCAAATTTAGATTGCAACATGCATGAGCTGCGCCTCGAAACTTGCCGGTTAAATGACAATGATCTCTCACTTTATTATAACTCTTATCTTTCCAACTATCAGGAGTAAAACCATACTGAATTGACCCAACATCATAAGCAGACCATTCACAGATATGACAAACGTTTGAATTTTGATACGAAATTTCTTCTTCTTCTGTCAATTTCATAGGTTTCATGTTCTTAGAATTATATTTTTTCGCTATGTATTTCGATAATTTATTGAGTTCTTCAAACAATTTTGTCGGGACGTTTTTCAAATCTTCTTCATTTTTGGCACGATAACATATCGGTTTGTACATGCGATTGGTCACATTCGACACTAAATATAGAGTAAAACCATAAGGAATGTGCCTCTGAATCTTGGTTGTAGTCGATCTTTGTGGATTGTTCTTGCATGTCGGAATTTTTTCTAATATGCTCTCAAAGTCCATATAAATTACGTACGGATGGTTAAATTTCTTTTGATAATTAGTAAATTTAGTTGTTTGACCTGGAAATGGCATAATTGGCTTACAAACTTCATGATTTTTACAAATTTCTAAGTGATCTGTTAAATCTCCAGATTTGTAAAAATGGCTTAAACATCTTCTACACAAAAATTTTCTTTCTTTATGTTTAGACAACTGCGAAGAAACAAGCTTATTTAAATCGGTTATCAAAACATAATGAGATTTATCATCTTGTTTAACATACAATAAATCAATGTTTGTTTCAGCGTCATATTTTTCAGAAATTTGTAACGGAACAATGTTAATATTTTCATCAAAACTGTAGACATTGATAGACATTGTTGGATACTTATACTTGGAATTGTAGCTTTGTTTTTCAAATATTTGTATATCTTTCAGAGACATTGGATACTCAAAACCTGAAAATATTTCGTCATTCACAAATTTTTCGTATTGCTTTACACGTTCACAGTCTCTTTCTGGTTTTTCAATAGCACATCTTATTGAGTAAATAAAGCAAAAATCATCTCTATTTTTTATATTTATACAAGCTTTTTTATCTTTGATATTCTTTGGTAAATCGATGTATGATCCTGCATTCATCATTTCGTGTTTGTTAAGGCTCAAAACTAGTTGTTTACAACTTTTAAATGTCCATCCGGAACCTTTATTTGGATTACTCGTTTGTTCTCGATGTGTTAATTTATTAAATTGCTTAGTAATAAAGTCGTTTACGTCAAAGATTTCGTCTGCTTTTATAGTAAAGTACATTGGACAAGTTTGTGTTTCACCGTTCACTAAAGTTCGTTCGTATTCGCATTCTAAAGAGAGATAGCCCTTCATATTTTTAACGGTTTCTTGAAATTTTTCGATTAAACTTTTAATCTCTGGCCTCATAATTGATAGATATTTGTAAATTGACATGAACTTATCGTTTAAATTCGTTAAAATGTATTGCTTGAAAAGACCGTGTATTGAGGATAAAACTTCTACATCAATGATATTTTTAGGTTTTTCGTTAAGAGTTTTGTCAATTTCTTCGATCATTTCAGACTTAGTTTTATCGTTTGTTTCAATGGACAATTTTTCAGCGATTGATTGAATTTTTTCATCATTAAATAGATTGAGATCTTTTTTATCTTCCTTACAGTTTTTCTTTAATTCACGCAATTTTTCTATATTGTACATGTTTTGGTGATCGGCAATTTGATTTTCTTTAGCCCAAAACCTCAAATAATTTAGTTCTTTATTATAAATTTCTTTGTTCTTCAAATGATTTTTCGAATTGTAATGACGAGTATAGTGATGTTCAAAAAATGTTTTTTTGCAGTATGGGCACTCTATCTTTTTCCGCTCCATATTTAAAGAGCAAAAATTTGTAAACTAAAATTTTGAGAAGTAGTGATTTTTGACACAAATCAGCACAATTTCTGGTCAAATGTTTTCAGATTGTTCTATTTGTTATAGAAAAATCTTTTAACTAAATTTAGTTAAAAGATTTTTCTATAATAAATGGCAGCGCTGTTACAAGAGTTGAATAAGGTTGGTGAACTAAGATTCAAAGAATATAAGAAATTAGTGGAATTGGAAGAAAAAAAGAAACATAGAATCTTGAATTTGGAGAAAATGAAAGATAAATTCGGGTTTACAATAATTGCCGAGTTGGAAGATTGTAAAGTACACTTGCCGAACAGATTTTTGACTGTTTTGGATGAGAAAAAGATTAAAGAATTAAACAAAAATGAAAAATTACACTTGGTTGTTACTGGAAAGAAGACTATAAAAGATAAAGACTGTGTTACAATTAACTTTGTAGAATAAAGATTTTTTATTAAGATTTTTTGATTTTTTCATTAAAACAGCTTATAAATGTAGAAGCAAACATTGAACAGTAAAACAGCTAAAGATTCGGTTATTTAACATTCGTGCTTTCCTGTTAGATTTTATTAGATTTGTTTATGGTTCAATGGACAGTATTTTACATTGATTTTCTGACTGTCCCAAAAGTGGTCTAGAACCGGCATATTCATATCTACTGATATATATATATATATATATATATATATATATATATATATATATATATATATATATATATATTTATATATATATACATATATATATATATTTATATATATATATATTGTTAAACGTATATTAGTTTAAAATAATATATCACTCAATATACTTATATGTAATCAACTATAGACTAACTGATATTGTGAATAATTACATCACTTCAATGCGACAAGCGCAAATTGATGCATTAACACATTCTCCACTGAAATACCATCACTGGTGTTAATTATGGAACGGGTAATTAAGTAATCCATCAACATACCCATAAAGTATCATGACGTTGTTTAGTAATGTAATTGCTGTGTAATTTCTATCTCGTTAGTCCGTACAGCAGGTTTTCTGTTGTTACATGCCAATTTTTTGCAAATATTAATATAAGTTATACAATTATATCACCAAAATACGTTCAATTTTTATTTAAAAATGTTTCCAGCTACTCTTTAAATTATTTGATTAATCTAGTGCCTCAGCATTTCAAGATTATTTCAAATGATCTTGAAAAATAAGTTAAAAATAAAATAGTAGTTTGCAACTAGCTTTGAAGATTATATTTTTCGAGAATTACACGACATTCCTATTTTAAAAAGACAAATTGGTAATCTGTATATTACTTCACGTAAAACAACAAACCAATATAAAGGAGCCATACATCCTTAAAGAGTAGACTTAACAATGTAACAATGCAGAAATTTGAGATTTAGTGTTCTAGATGTAGCAACGAAAATTGGTAGTATATATTATGTAATGATTAAAGGATAGTGTAGAGCTTGACATACCAATATGCCTTAGTATGTATCTATGTGATAATAAGAACAATATTTCAATTCAAGAAGTCAAAAGACAAACAAATAAAGGAAAAATAAATTTTTTATGAATCTGAAATACACATATCGTAGTATAAATGTAAAATTCCCATTTAAAATAACACTCTTGCATATCTCTGAACGTATTTACATCCCAGAGGCTAAAAATTTTTCCAAAGAAGTTCTTCTCGGACATTATAAATCCAATTGTATTTAACCGCAGATTTAGATGTTTTCTAAAACTGTGGTACTATCCGAGATTTAGCTCAATTAAAAAGCAATTTTATCTTTCTCTTATCGAAGACTATATAATCAGTGCCAAGAGCTCTTTAAAGTAATATGTGGGGATTTCTAACCACAGAAATTTGAAGTAGCAATGCTTCAAGGTATGGATACATAATGGCATGTGGTACACTAAGTATTCAAACAGTAGTGATTGGTCAGTTTTTGAAGAAGCATGTTTGTTGAGTAGTCTGCCTAACAGTAGCGCATATCTGTGCAAATTTTAATTAAGCAAATACGTTTAAGATCCATTAAAAAATTACATGAATTTGCGTTTACACTTTTGTAGCCCATTAAGTTATAGTCAGTTATGCCTTAATTAATATTTCAGTTTTAAATCAGTGAATATGACATATAGAGCAGCTGAGTGTATATAAAAAACAACTAGCAACATTTAATATATCTTTATAGCTTAGTAAATTCAAAGATGTTGAATATTAAGCTTGTTTTGTCTACTTGGTAACTTATTTACATTCAAACACATAAACCAATATTTAAAAATTTTATTTTTGCGAGCCCTTGCTTTTGAAAGGCCTCACAAAAAGAGTTTTAAATATTGGTTTGTGTGTATGAATGTAAATAAGTTAAAGTCAAAGATGTTTGACTTTTTATGTAGTTATAATAACCTAAGTATTTTTTTTTTTATTTAAAAAAAAAGGAGAGGCCGATCCCCTTTTAAGTAATTTGCATGTTATGTTGCACTATTTTTCAGGTTATCCATTATCTTTGGCTACGAAAGAATTAATTACGTTGAAAAGTACCGAATATAGAAAGATATTTAAACAACATCACCTCCAATAAGTTTTGCAAATAAGAGTTCTACTTTGAAAATATCCAGTGAGGCGGGGAAAAGAGTTTCAACTCAGTCGCTCCTCAAAGCTAATCGTTTACACCGATCGAGCAAAGAACATCTGTGATCAATGGTTGTATAAGAGCGCAATAATATTTCATACATTTACCGTGCTTATATAAAAAATATTATATAGTTTGTAATGTATCTTAAATTGTATTAATTTAATAGCATGGGCCAACTAACAAAACTGACAAACACAACACACGTTGGACAAAGTATCGCATTAACAAAATAGTACTTAAACAAACAAATTTTTATTTTTATTCTTTCACATTTTTCACACATAAATATACTTAGAATTTTGAATAATATATACAATTATTTAAAACCGTTATCATCTATAAAACATGTCCAATAAAATCGCACACAAATAGCAACAAAAAATGCTATAGAAGTAATTTTGAATTAAAATTATAGCACCGGACATACGTAATATGTATAATTGTTAGTTACATGTAATGACGTAGAGCTAAATCATTGTATAATTATGTGTTAAACATAATACAAATATTGAACCTGTTTCACTGCGTTACGTGTAGCATCTGAAAGGTAAGCAGATGCTCTTGTAAACTTGACTCCTTAAATCAAGTAATATTTGTCTGAATCGATCCAAAACAGACATTGATGAAGAACGAAGAAGCTCAAATCCAACTCCCGCATCCTTTAGACATCAAAGACACACAGACTACATATAACAGTCTATTATTACATAATAGGTAAAGCATTTTGATGTTATTTAATGGTGTCCTATGATAAGTATGGCTATAGACTTCAATTGAGGTAGGTAGTTTACTTATTTATAATAAGAGCATACTTAAAAAGTTTAACGAATTAAAACAAAACTTAATAACCTGGAAGAGGGGCTGAGACGCTTTAAGTGTGGCGAGATAATTTCAGAACCCAAAATACGGGACTTAAAAAGAAAACAGAACATGAAACCGATATAGCCGTGGTACCCATGGCCTTATCTGCACCACGCAGCGAACTACCTATCTTCGACAGCAAAGTGTCCTGGAAGGAGTTTGTCCCTTTGTTTCATACAGCGTGTTTAATATTTACAATATATCCAGTAAAGTAGGTTTGATTTTGTAATATTCAGTAGAAAACCCCTTGTTATCGTTAAAATAGTGTAGGACATTCCTATGCCAAAATCAATAATGGTGACCTTATTCGACTGACCGATTTAACTGCCGTCTATCATTAGTCGATGCAACACATTTTTTATCTGTCTGTCTGTCTGCCGTCAAGGAGTGTCCCTTAGACATACATTTGTATCTTCGAAGCCGTTCTGGAGATGCGGCAAAGCTATGGTCACTCCTAAGTTTCTCAGTTTGTTTTCTCTCGGGCAAAGTCTTGGGTATCTATGCCCTATTTTCTCGCACTTGTTGTATAGTTGTACCGTAGGAGCCGTTCTGCAGACATGGCCCAATTCCGGTCGCTCACCAATTTTTTCATGGTACTGAAAGTGTCGCTTAGGGTCTCTATTCCCTTTTCATAAATGTTTTTTTTTTCGTATTCATTCTCTAGTGTCTCGTTTCCCCCGTCAAGTTGACATGGTCCAAATTCATTAGCTTCCCTCTCATGATGGAGAGTACTCTCTACACTTGTTCCTACCCATATGACAGTGAAGATTCTAAGTGAAAGTGACTTTTTCTAACGTGGATCCCATTGCAGGCCAAGAGGCCCTGGCTGAGCTCCGATGAAGCGTGGCAAGAACCGAGATCAACATCGTTTAGTTAGCATATATCATTAAATGTCTATCCCATCCTTCCATTTACGGATGTCTCCATATTTTAATTTCATTTTTAGATGTCTCCACGTAACATTTTTGCCTCCGAACTGGATTATCTAGTTTCTGATTTGATTGGAATCTTTTCATATTTAATATTTTGGTCCTTAGAGACAGGTCTTTTAATTTCAGAATTTTATGTATATGTTTTTCAAATAAACACAGTGGCATCAGCCCATGGGTGAACACCTCCAGTTAGGGTGGCAATGTTGTGGTTTTTACTCCGACGCGACTTGTTGGCGGTATTCCAAACTGTGCCTATGGCTCATAGACAAAGTGCAAATTAAATAATTAAGCGCTTAACATGCGTTTCGGTTATTGACACATAGAACAACTCTATCGTTCTCAACATAAGCTTAGGATGTAGAAGGATATCGAGTCTTTGCAGGAATGTGAGACTAACATAGCTCGTCTGGTGAGGAATGCTTACCCTTCAGTTGATGATGATGAATATGAGAATTTAGCTGTCTTACAATTCTTGGACGGTCTTCGTAAGCGAGATACGCAGCAGGCCTATAAGCTCGCCAACTACAAAACTTTCACCGAAACATTAATCCAAGCCCTTGAATTCGAAAAACTGAGGCAGTCTATTCAGGGACATGGATGAGTGAGGGCTGTATAAGCTGCATATGTGTGCCCGACTTTGAAATAGGAGATTGTCAAGAGAGAGATTAAAGACTGTAATAAGATATAATTTTCAGGAGTCTTGAAGAGAAAAGGCATCACCAAAATGTGTATCTAAATTAGAAAAATCATGGAAACTAAAAAGGGTTGATGGGGAGGAGCCGGTGACCTGTGGATTAAATTCTCAAGGAACAAATGTACTAGTGTCAATTTTAGCTATAAGTCTCTACATTATTACTTCAGTGAATGTAATGCCGAGAACATTTCTTTCAGACACCATGACTACATTTTACTCTATCGTTGTATCTCATAAGGGGAAAATAGATTAAACAACCTGGATGTTAAGGACTAACATGAGAGGATATGGCGGTCTACGGAGAGACAAATGCTACCTTTCTTATCGGGGGAGGCTGCTTCAAGCATCGCTCATTGATAGCTAATATAAAGGAATTTGTTATGCTCGTAATGGACTTCTTATCCACCTTTAGAACTTAATTTAAATAAGCAGCAGGTAAATATAGGCAAAGAAGAGATTATTTTGCGTTCCGAGATGAAATATACAGCTCTTGCTCGAGAAGGCTCCTACGTTATAATACAAGCATAAAACCAGCTGACAATGGCTGAAGGAGAGGAGGAAATCGAATAAGGGCAGAGTGCAATATTAGAGACAAATAGTGATGATGAATACTTGGTCATGAGGTCCTGGTGTCAAGAACGTTATTTATAACTGGGAAAAAGTCCATGTACTCCTAACGAATATGAATAAACTATGGTGTCACGTTGAAGAAAGTGCATTGGGATGCTGTTCAGATGTATCATCGGTGGTGCGCCAAGCCCTGTCAACTTCCAGAAAATCTGGAGAATCCTGCCGAGAAATTAGGAAGGAAGATGGAGAGGAAGTTATAGATCTAATAACGATATAAGAAACATCGTATTACACTCAATTGTATCAATGAGGCTTTCAGCTCCTATTTATAGATATATGTCCTGTCAAGAACAATGTAAAGGTTCATTTTGAGCTATTTTGTCCCCGATTTTCTTTGGATATCTTTAGACGAACAAGACTCCAGATTCCAGGAGTCAAGTCTGAGCTAGCGTGATGGTTGGTCGGGAGAAAAAGGCAAAATCAACTATATAAAAAAACAAATATACTCTTTTTGACATATTGTCGACATCTTTGTTTATTTCTAGTATGATAAGGATGGAATAATATCGGTTTTCACATGAACTACATCCTTTGAAAGGGTTAAAATCCGCTTTGAAGTTGACGAAGTTGGCAGGAAGTACTCTTAAGGAGTTATCTCTCGCTTCGTCAATCGCAGTAAACCTGAATATCAACCACTGCGCCTCCTTTGCACAGCGAATCGCTTAGCTTAGGACTTTCTGTAAGAGTTTCATTTGTTTCTTGTTAATCTTAATAATATAGATGGATTTATGTAAGCTTTCGGTACAAGTTATGATTTAATTACCTATGTTATTTCTTTAAGCATTATTTACACAATTTCTTGTTACTGGAAACTTCAAACAAATATGAATTTTTCAAAATCTGTTATATAAAATTTTGTTACGTTTTATTCCAACAAATTATAACCCGTGAAAAGATAGATGTTTTTATTAGAAACTGAAATCCAAAACGTAGTTATAAAACCACCTACAATTTTTATAAAGACAAATAGTCCGTCGTAGCCAGTTCCGCAAAAACATTTTGAAACCTCAGGATTGTTATTTTACTAATCTAAACACTTCCTAACAAATACAAAACTAAAACGAACTCTGTAAAAATAACAACCTGTAAATGTTTATATTTTTATTTACTTTATTTTAGATACCACATTACGAATGTTATTCTCAAACTGGCCAGTGAATCTACATTAAAGGGATATACTTTAAAGAGAGTTAGTTTATTACTACATTTAGATTTATAAAGCAATATATTTTAAATCCCATTCAAGAATTAACGTTCATAACATTGGTTTTTGTACTTGTTTAATAAGTACAATTGTACTTTTTAGTATATATTTCAAAATTTTATTACGCACGATAAAATTGTATTATTACATTACTATTTAAAATGTCATAGTAGTAAATAAAATTCGGCATTGTTCTTGTTCAAAACCGTTATTTTGCGCGTGTAGCATTGTACGCCATGTTTAATTCACCAAAAAAATTGAAATAACAATGTTTTGTTAATATATGAATTCCTGTCATCTGACCATGCAAGCCACCAAACTCCCAATGACCATGTTGTCTCGGCATTATAATAATATGATAGAATGTTTAACTTGAAAATAAAAAAAAAACTTGATAATTAACACATTCAGAGTATGAAATTTACTTAACGAAGCGTGTTGAAATATACTAGAAACAATTATTTTATGAAATTTATATCAAGCAATTCATTAGGAAGTCCATCTTATTCTATAACATACTACTATAACGTACTACAGATTTCCAAAGTTGAAATGAAATAAAATGAAATGAAAATGTCTGTATTAGAGACGAAGTTAGGACTATAAAGTGCTCTCTACCACTTATCCTTAAATTGCTTACAGCTATCAGAGCACAGAGTAATCGAAAAAATGATTTAATTAAATATAATGGCACTTGTGCATGAATTGTTACTTTAGCTTTATTTTATGTAAAGTCACTGTGTTATCAAATGTTTTGTGATATTTAAAAGCATAAGAAGGAGCATAATCTCGTTTTACCGAGTAAATATTTTTATGCCAAAGTAATGAAGTTTTGTACGCAAAATTTAAATGTTTTAAGAGATAAAAGAATTAGAAATCGTTTAATGCATTGATTGATTTTTACAATATAGTACGATGAGCATATGTATTACTTTAAAAATAATTTCTGTTCATTAAATAACAAGCAATGTGCTTCAACTCTTCTAACAGCCCTTGTCTGGTTGGCATCAAGCCAGTAGTGGATATAACTCTTATATGAGTCAGTTGTTATCCTTTCAGTGTGCATGGAGATTATGATATATAATCTTATAGTCTAACATATAATTTGACTATCACTAATATTATTGTATGCTTAATGTTTATATCAAGTTGCCTTATATTTCCTTTTACGAAAAAATAATCTTAGTATAGTAAATGTCATGTTTAGTAACGCTTTAAATATTGCTTTCCTGTGATATGTTCAAAGACATCGAAAAATGTGGAACCGTACTAAATGATCTGCACAATTTAAGTCGGTAATGATATATTATATATATCTTGTGGGTTGAAATTAACCTTTCAAATGTATCGTTTTATTAAAAAGGGACTTCTTCATATTTATTAGAGACACAATAAGCGGGTGGGAAAAAGAGTCACAGCACCCACCCCCCGGTTGGATAAGGAGGTGTGGAGTTGCCTGAACCAAGTAACTGACCCAACCCACTGACCGCTCTTTTCTACAACGCTAATCACCTATTTATGAACAATTAGAACAGGTGTCAATTCCAACGTTGAAGTTGTGGTACTTTCCCCGTAACTGGTATCTGGAGCTCAAGTTCCTCTAAACCTCTTCCTGAAGACAGCGGCGATCCCTCGAGAAACTGCTACATTCTCAGATACACAGTGACCAAGGGAAAACCCATTTTGAGAAGTAAATCAATCTTTCCAAGTCACCGTTGTTAATTACATTCCTTAATCTGATAATAGGTTGGCCACGACTACATTAAATTCGGAGGCGATTGACTGTACGCTTAAAACTTTTTTTCTTTTCCATTGTCCCCATGATACAGAGAGTGTCTGTCGCAATAGGCATATTTAGATTAAACCTGCAATGATCTTACTAAACGCATTATAATAAATATTTAGAGTAACCTAGGTGCAACCTTAAATTTGGATTTGAATGTAAGAAAAACATCTGGACAGTTTTTTTATGTCTTAAGTATTATATATATATATATATATATATATATATATATATATATATATATATACATAAATACCTAAAGAGAAATTTTGATTATAATGACAGTATATATAGTCTCTTAGAGCACTATCAAAAGAAAACTACAATTTTTCGTACAATATTTCGTTGTGATTAACAACATTATCAAGTACACTTTTAAAATATATATATATATAAATATATATATATATATATATATATTTGTATATACGATACCGATTAGGTATTCAAATACTCACATAATTCAAAATGAGGACCGAGGAAATACGAGTCTGATGATGGTAGTGTGATGTAGCAAACATGGATTAAAGAGCAAGAACAAATGCTTAACAGCCATCATAACGTAATTATTGAAATATGTTAGTATTATTGTTAATGATTTTGGTTTTTTATTTTCAATAACAATTTCTATACCTATGAAATTTAATAATTTATACAGTTTTTAATCTAACCTTATGACAAAATTACATATTTCTATGGTTTTGGGGCAAAATTATTAAATCAAATTTTGCTTTTGAAATCTAATTAATTTAAAATAGAAGTGCATAACCTGAATTAATAATTACAAACACTTTTTTTAACTACTGGTCCTCTTAATAATGAATAATGTAAAATGGGTACTAATATATAACTTATATATTATTAATTTAACTTAAAACTTTCAATGTAACCTATAATATTTTATCACAAGTGCTTTCACTAAGAAAACCCTGAATTTTGACTTTTGAATTTCTCTGCATTGATCTATATATATACACACACACATAAACATATACATCATACGTCTAAATCTTACTTTATTTTTACCACAATGAACTAAAGAGCATGTTGTTAGTAAGAAAGGGAGGATTATTAATGAATACAACATCGTTTGCATAGTGTTACTGCAAATTATCCTAGTTGTACAGTAGGTTAAACAGTAGGTTGTAAACCTTTCCAAGCACTTAAGATTTATCTACCAGATTAAGGTGATAGATGTGGTTATCGTCACCTCGCCACATTTTTACGACTTTTTTTGTAAATGGTTAGCACATGTGTGCCAATTACACTGAAATGAACAGTAAAAAATGTACTATGACAGGTTTAAGTATTCCACGATTGCCTTTTATTCGAACCTAATCCATGATAGATGTACACTATTTTCACCAGGTAAATGAGGATTAAAAGGTTAAAAGATGACTTTCAGAAAAATACGAAAAAGTAATTCTACGAAGTTCACATTAAGAGAGCTTACCCCGCTCTGTTCTGATAACAGTCAATATTAGCAACTCGTATATTGATGTTTATTTCCATTATAGGACCCCAAAATGTGTTACAACGTGAGTATAATTAAACACACATTTACACACTACCTTTTTGCATTAATTACTACTGCTGCAGTTAATCAAACTGAAATTGTTCCTTTACATTTACCATTAAAAAATCAAGTATTTTCAAATAATTTTATTTATCTCGTTAATTTAATGATTCCTAGAATTTGTAGTGCACCTTCTCAGTACATTTGCATTCAAGATGCTGATGCTCTATGAACAATGTTTTATATAAAATGAAGTAATGAGACAAAACCACTTACCGAGATATAGTGCTTTTTTAATTACCACATTTTATCATACAGATACCAGGAAACATATCGTTCTTTATAATAGTCGTCCAATGATAGGCTATTTTGAAAGCCATGAGGAATACGTCCTCTACCTATTCAATGAGAACTGAGATTTGAAAGTTTTCAATTCCCGTGCTGCTGCTGTGCGAAGCTTCTCCTTTTGAGTCAGGTTAACAGATAAAGGTTCCTTACGCGTTTTTAGCATAATAGAGAGAAAATACATTTTTAATTCGTATTGTATTCTTGCTATGACCATCACTAATCTCTCAGTTGAGAAGGAATATATTGTTTTCATAATAATGTTCAGACTTGAAGGCAATGTGGAAATTATCGTATAGTAAAGAGATCTAATACGGTGCAGAGTCTTACATTTAAATAATAATAATGAAACTTTAAAATAAATTTAAACATAAACAATGAACTCGCAACGAAATATTATAGCTCAATGACATGTAATAATTATGCTATTACTGCAACCCTAAGAATACCAAGAAAATAAAACTCTTTAGAACTTTATCTAACCTAATATGGAACATAGCAGTCCAGAATTGTCAAGGTCTATTACTTGGATTTAATGAATGGTTCACCTGGTACTGATAATTTCTCTTGCAAAGTAAAATATATTTTAATGTAGGGTCACTAAACATTAGTTAATATACCCGGAACATAGTTATTTTTATTCTTATTACATTACGGGTAACGGAAAAACCGCAAAAAAATCTAGAAACAATGAATTATATATATATATATATATATATATATATATATATATATATATATATATATATATATATATATATATAATATACGAGATTAGTAAAATTGAATATAAAAGATGGGGCAAAGTGTAATTTTATTTTCTACTACGTAATTCCATGTATACCAGACTATTATGCCCTAGATTGTTGTGTTTGTACGTCTACGCTGTACCTAAATTGAAAAAAAAAACAGATGCTAGGCTAAAAAGTCCACTACAGTAGGAAAGTCTACTTCCCGCGATTATAATATACTTTTGGTTTGGTACTTTTTTTACTGGTCCCCCAAAATATATATAAATATACATGTGTGTGTGTGTGTGTGTGTGTGTGTGTGTGTGTGTGTGTGTGTGTGTGTGTGTGTGTGTGTGTGTGTGTGTGTGTGTGTGTGTGTGTGTGTGTTTGTGTCAACAAACATACGTAGGTTTAAAAAGGTATTTTCAATAATAAAGTGACTACTTCAGGCTAATGTAAAATACATACAGACTAGGCTATTTCTGGTGCAATTAGTTTGTTAGAAATCTTTTTTTCTGCCGAGATTCATGCATGTGTCTAGTTTTGTCGTTCTACCATAGCTAGATGTAAAAAAAACAATGTTCTAGTAGTTAAAGCCCTCTTTTAGTATGTTTGCATAGTTTGTAATCTTGAAACACCTTTATTTGTCGGTTGGGAGAAAATTTCACCGTAGTATAACATTGAGAAGGTTATAAAATAATATTTATTCCTTATTTTATTGTATGAACTCAATTTGTATTCATTATGATAGGTTGATCTACTAGAAATTGATTTAGTTTCTAAAGTTAAGTTACTTGCTCTAATAATAACACAAGACAGCTAACGTAGTTTGCTTGGAAAATGTTTAATCAAAAACAATGTTAAAGTTTTCTCCAGTTAACCTTCCTCTTAGTGAAATATCTTAAATTGTCACAACTGGATTCCTGTAACCTGAAGTCGTATTAGTCAGAGGAGAGCCTAAAGTATAAACCTATGTTTACATCGTTTAAACATAAGGGACACGCTAACTACAATATAAAGTGTAATTGAAGTCAGAGGTTCTCAAAGTCAAGCTCAAGAATCACGGACTACGAACTACAAACCTAAAGGCTTTGAGTTCCTCTAAGCTACATAAAACCCCATGATGCTAATAATTCTTAGTTTTTCTTATGCAAATCCAGATAAAAAATATACTGTAATTTTTAATTTAGTTATGTATTAAATTTAACTTTTTGAGCAAATATATTTATTAAACTCTTACAATACTTAGTTTTTTATATCAGTTTCTCTTCTATACATCTTGATGAATAGATATCTCCTCACTATTATAGGGGAGATGCATTTATTTCTTATATTTTACAATTTCCGCAGTTTTGATAAGATTTTCAACGTGTTTAATATTAAGGGTTGGTTCAATGTTCTTCAGTCCATTTATCTTAGCACTTTTATGTTACTAAGCGTACAAAATGTTTTTAACACAAATAAGTGGTATAAGAGAGTCAAGATATTTGAGTATTTGTTTAGTGAATATGTAAATTCTGTCATAGAAAGAAACCAAAAATGCCACAAATCATTATATTCTTTTAAGATTATTTCCCAATCCTTTCTTTGTTGTTTGGATGCGTGTCTGATTCAGTCATTGTTTTGCATCATTGTTTTGAGGAAAATACTTCCTCAAGGACATTGTTAAGTCAGTCAGGTATTCAGTAATCGTCTGTTGAACCTCAACGGGTACAATTTCCTCAAATTTGGTTGGAAACTGTGATAACACAGGCAATGATGTTCAGGAATTCACCCACAGCTTGAGCTTTAAATAAATTCTTAGATTTTTTGCTTTTTTTATTAGTATGTTAGTAACTTAGTAACAGGTCCTTGCAGCTTCACATTCAAAACATTCAAATGTGTATCTTAAATAAATCTCCTAAGTACAAAATTTTACAAAGCCTCGATAAGTCATTAACTTTTTCTCTTAAAATGGTCTTGTCGTGTTTTCGCTCAATAATAAATATCACCAAATTATTTAGTACAAAAGACGCATAAGAGCATTTCTTTGAGAAAGCAGCAAGCTATGTTTGTAAAAACATTCGGTCTCACTTTCCATTTTCTGACGTAGCAGGGAAATATATGCATGAGTTTAAAGGTCGTGACTTGTTATTGTTACAAATTTTTACAAGTTCGTCAAAAAATTTTTAAGGCCAGTTCACATTTTCTTCCCTGCCAGTGTTACTTAATGTATTGACCAATGTGTCTACTAGATGTTTCATGCGACTTCTATCACGCGGGCTATTAATGCAGGTTGTCACCTGGTACTAGATGGCATGTTTTTGAAAATTTCATCGTTTTAGGCCACAAGTAGTTTAAAACCTATACTTTTTCAGGTGTTATAATCAAATTTAAAGCCCTAGGCTGTTTCACTTTTACAAAGAGTCTTCTATTATGTTGAAATCATTTTATGTAGGCTACGTGTCAAATCTAATTGCTTAGGACATAATAAGTTAAAAAACTTAATATAGTTATATGTTTAGAATATGTTTTTTACATGTAAATAACTCATGAGGCACAAGTCTGGAAAATTTAACTTTCTAAGATATTAAATGAGCGAGTTAAGGACTTGTGCTTATACAGAATCAAGAAGTATGTATACCTCATATTATTTTTTAACGAGAACACCCTAGAAAAATAGGTCCCTTTGAAAGGTTTAAAGGGCACTTTATTGTTTTATCACACGATTGGCTTTGCCCCAAAATAAAAAATATTTGAACACAAATATTTGAAAACCCCTATAAAGTGTTTCTATTTCTTGAAAAAAAATATTACATTTAAATTTAGACATAAATAGCTCTTGCTGCACCTAAAAGTATAAAACATACCAAGATATAAACAAATTTGTAACTTTTAAGCTGGAATGAACTATCAGTTTCCAAACTTAAACAATTATGTTTCAGAAATAGAAATGCTTTTAAAGTTAATTTGGCTTCCTAACCTCGGTGCTTCCATAACCGAAGCTTAAACTGCCCCATCGACGGTCTAACAAATTTGCTGTAGTAAAATAATATTGGAGTGGGCATTTGTTTAGATCCTCATGGAAATCTTCGTATTTTTTGCACAATTCTGCTTCGTACGTATACACTGTGGTTTCGATGTATTACCAAATGAAATAGTTCAATGGTCATGATGATAGATCAAGGATCCTAGCAACTCGGAAGGTCTTTTTAGGATATCCAGAGTTTGGGAAAGGTGTCTAAATATGTAGAAAAGAAAAAAATTTCAAGAAGTAACGTTTTTTTTTACTAAAGCAGCTCTTTAGACCGATGTATTATTTATATAGTGGAGTTAAGTAAACTTAATGCCTAGGTGCATTTTACCATGCTTCTTTGCTCCCAGGATGACTTATTAATATTTTGAGATTAGCAATTCCTATACTCATTACAGAAGGTATCCTATGAGTCTATTTTACGAATAAACTACATTCAAAAAATTAGTATATTCTATCAAATAAGCATTTTTAAATAATTTCAATGTTTTAAAAGAAATTTATCTGGAATGTATACAGTACTGAATAGGTTTTGTATTCTTAGAAAACGAATGAAACAATATGGAAATTAAACGTGTAAACTAAAATATTTACCATACATAGTTTGTGTTTTTGCTCTGGTCTTTAGCAGCCATAGTAAATTTCTATGGCCTTTACTTGTAAACATGTTTGGACACTTGGAGTGAAACTTTGCAGATGATGTTTGTAGTTGGTGGAATGACTTTTAAATGTTCCTATATATTTTACTGAAATGTATTCGTCTATTTCAGTGAATATAGTATTTTTCAAGATATTATATTCGCGTATCTTTCAAAATACATTATAACATTGTTTAATTTTAATAGAAGTACGGTTGGGCCATGTGAAAAGCCATATCAGCACAAGTCGTGTAACAAAATATACATGTTATATATCACTGCTTATTCACTAAACATGTCACCACCCATGCCACCTGATGTAACAAAGTATATGTAATTAGCTGTAAACGGAGATGTGCAAAACCGAAGAATTGGACGTGACTTCGTAAACTTAATTATAATTAATTAAGAACTATGAAATAGATAGATGCCAATAGATGTTTTTTCTTGGTAGTTCTATGCCAAAAACAATTTAAATTATTACATTAAATATTTAAAAAGGAAAACGTAAGATGCCAATATTTGTGCTGCACTAAAAGGAAATTGAGCCTATGACCTCTCAGCTGGAGAGCTGCAGCCTTAATCTTCTTAATTCTTTTTTTACATGATCACAGCTCAATCGTTTTGTAGTTCCTTTTATAATTAGGCATGTTAAGTAATTGGAATTCAAACAACAGACAGCGGGGTAACCCAAAAGGAATGCAAATTAAAAATTGATGCATAGGAGAATTTCTCACACGAGAAAGAGAAGATTATCGTTATAGGGAAACTGGATTACAACGGGGGACGTCCTGCCGAGGGTATCGTGAATATTCTTAATGGAAGCCTATACCTTGTGATACATAATTTTAAAGGTAATAGCTTACTGAATTGAATGCCACAAACCGCATCTCAAAGGAATTATTCTATCAGAAAATAGAGCATTTTTAGTATTGAAAACTTACTGATTTTCAACAATGTAATTTTAACATGGTTCTTGCCACAAAATGTGTTACACTAATTTTTTAGCATTTTTTTTAAATGTTCAATTAAATAAAACAAAAATTTCATTTTAAGCTGGTTCTATTAGCACAAATTTGCCAGTTTTTATTACAGTACAATTATGGAAATACTTATGTTATTGATTTCTTATTACAAATAAAAAATAATGTATGCTGTTAGAAAAGTCTTACAACAAACGTTTTACCTGCATTTGGTGTCAAAGCAATTGTTCGAACTGTGTTCCTTCTACGGTTTGACAATGAGCCAATCTTGTGTAAAATGATTCGACAGAGTTGCCTAACATTTCTTCAGTTATCAAAGCAATCTCCTCTATAATCCTGTTTCTTAGGTCTTCCAAATTATGAGGCTTTCTTCTATAAACATTGGATTTTAAATGACCCCATAGGAAATAATCGATTGGTGACAAATCCGGAGATCTTGGAGGCCATTCGATTTCTCCTCTTCGGCCAATCCATTTATGAGGAAACCTTAAATCCAAATACTCTCTTACCTGTCTCCCATAATGGGGTGGAGCACCATCCTGCTGAAACCATACATTATTAAAGTATTCTCCTGATGCAATTTGAATAGCTGGGATTATTTCATTTTGGAGCATATTGTAGTAAAGTTCGGCATTTAAATTTCCATTGATGAAAAAGGGTCCAACAATTTTGTTACCTAAAATTCCACACCATACGTTCAGTTTTTGTGGTTGCTGTGAATGGGACTCAGTAATCCAATGTGGGTTTTCACTAGCCCAGTAACGGCAATTGTGCCTGTTAACATTGCCATTTAGGAAAAAAGTTGCCTCATCAGAAAATAGTATGTTGGTCAGAAAATCTCTATTGTCATCACATTTGCGCATCACAAGTTCACAAAACTCAACTCTTCTGTCGTAATCATCCTCACTTAACTGTTGGACTAAATGAACTTTAAATGGTTTGTATTTATTAATTTTCAAACTCTTACTCACAGACATAGAGTGCATATCATGTTGCTGTGCAGCTTTTCTGAGCGATGTATGTGGGTCTTCAATAAATGTTTACAAAACATCTAGTGCATGTTCTTCATCTGTTGCAGATTGTATCCTACCCGACTTTGGCCGATTACGTACACTCCCTGTCATTTCAAAACGCTCAATAGTTTTTGATATTGTTGAAACACTTATGGGATTCCTTTCTGGGAAAGTGTCATTAAACAAATTACAAACTTCCAGATAAGATCTTTGACGATCGCCATATCCTCGCATCATCAACAGAGTAATTCGTTCTCTTTCAGACAATTCCATTAAAATGCCAAATAAAAACTGAACTACTGTAATTAGATAACTTGTTGACAGCAATGCTTCAGAGACACTGATTAACTCGACAGGAATGATATGACCTTTGTCTATTTTTAATTCCCAAGCTTAGACCTGTCTAGTGAAAGCTCCATGCTCAACAAACTGAAACCTGTAGACCAGATGATTAATAACACAATAATGTTTCTCATAGGCTAGTGACCTTTGTCTCTTTAAACCTTCCTGCTGACTGGAAAACACCAAGTACAGATTCATAAGTAATCAGAGAAAGTGACTCATAAGTTTTATTCATTGTAATAAAAACTGGTAAATTTGTACTAATGAAACCAGCTTAAAAATAAATTGTTTATTTTATTTTAATTGAACATTTAAAAAATGCTAAAAAATTAGTGTAACACATTTTGTGGCAAGAACCATGTTAAAATTACATTGTTGAACATCAGTAAATTTTCAATACTAAAAATGCTCTATTTTCTGATAGAATAATTCCTTTGAGATGCGGTTTGTGGCATTCAATTCAGTAAGCTATTACCTTTAAAATTATGTATCACAAGGTATAGGCTTCCATTAAGAATATTCACGATACCCTCGGCAGGACGTCCCCCGTTGGTGTGACATAACAAAACATTGTTCCAAAAAGTAGATGCCCAATCTCTATCACGATTGTAAGAGGTTTCAAATTTATATTTAAATTATTAAAGGATATATTTGGGTGTTTCCAGACATAATATACACCCTGTATATATATATATATATATATATATATATATATATATATATATATATATATATACCTAAAGAGAAATTTTTATTATAATGACAGTTAAAAATTGCTACAATTATTTATTGTGTGGGATTGCGGTGAAAAACCGTACATTCTTTGAATTTCTTGTTATTTCCAATGCGTAGGTTAGGTATTTTAATTTTAATTTAATTTTTACGTAAACTTCCATAAATCAATTTAGAAAGTTATTTTTCATTTTTTTAAAGACTCTCACCAATAACCTACAAACCTTTAAATTATTCTACAGCATTTATCATATCATACATTGACATGTACTGATATTTATATTTAAATATACGATCTATATTTTCAGGAAGAAAACACCACAGATACAGCAACTAGTTATGAAAAGCTACTCTTAAAAGAATCATATGAACAAGATAAAGAATCAAATAATAAGATAGCTCCTCGTATGCTAAGAATAACGGTGGCTGGAAATATATTAGGATTACATGGAAATATCGGTCTTGGATATGGCGCAGGAGGGTAGGAGATATAAAGAGTAGTTATAGGGGATTTGGAAAATTTCGCTAGATCCACCACGTGACCTATATGGAGCTTCGCGACCACTACGAACTGAAATACATTACGTCAACTCTTCTATTAGTTATACCAGCTAATAAGTAGAATTAAATTGAACTACTCATCTGATAATAGAGCTCTGCTTTAATTTTCCTGACTATTACATTTGCAAGGTCGGAGTAAGCCACACCACGTTTTACATAACAGGCTTTCCTAGTTTTGCTTGGAAACTTCTTATAATCAGCTTATAAAACAAATACCCAATAGTATATGAAAGAAATATTTACATCTTTGGCAAATTAAAGAGATATTGTATTAATCTGCAGAGGGAGAAGTTTCAATGATCCTTGTCTGCCCGTCTATATGTATGTAAGTCTGCACTACATCTTGAAAACGAAATTATCCTTAGACTAGTAATATTGCGCAGACATAATTTTTTATAAGCAGCACAGAGATTAGTCAAGGTTTCTATAAATTTATAGGATATAGCTGAGCGTTGTATAATATGTTTACAAGGTGCTATAGGCAATAATTAGGGCATAACAAAATAGAAAATAAATGAATTTGTAAACCAGCCAAACTCACCAATATGAGATTTCAAAATGTGCCAGGTTTATTAATGGAATGGAAATAAAATAAAATGGTAAGAAATCAATGAAAACCTCAGAGACAATATTTTATTGTAGTGCACTGTAGCGTATAGCCGTCCTTAGCCGCGGGATAATTTGATAACTTTGAACACTACAATGAACCAAAAATTAGTAAAAACATGAATGTTCATGTTTGGAAGATAATCCAAGCAAAGCATCATTCGTAGACTTTAAATTTTGGAGTAGAATATATTTAAATGTAGAAAGTAATGTCTTCTAAGATCGTGGATGTCTAACTATAAATCTTTATGAGCGTTATTTTTTACTAAATTTATTATCTGTATTATTGTATGTCTACAATAATACACTGCCCGCAACACTTTTCTAGGATTTACTGAATTATAAATCTAAAGTTTTGCATGCAACCTCAGTGAAGCTGTTATGAGACACGTGGTGTGGTGTACTCATTCCTTACATTAACTGATCTCGTTCGTTATGGCATTATCTGGTATGAGATATAAACAAAGTAACTAGGTATAAATGGGAAAAGAATTAGAAGAGTTAAAATACTATTTTAATCATACAATCGGCCGCCAAAGAGTCAGAAAACTATAATGTATAAAAAGATTAAATTAGAAATTTGTTTGAAAAATAATAAAATTTTACTGGTTTATGTTTATATTTTATATCTCCCAAAGTGTTCAAGATTCGACATTTTGGATTCAGGATTATCTGTGAGTTATGCTCTCAGAACAATAATTAGAAAAATGATTACGAACTACATTAAAGACATTGCTATTACTATGCTTATAACATACAAAAACCTTTTATACTGTATGTTGATGATATATCTTATGTGAAAGATTTTTTACACAGATTTCTCATATAAGGTTAAGCTAGTTGTTATATTCTTTTTCTTCAGATTTTAGTAACAAAAGAAGCGCAACTAAACACCATCCTTTATTTTTCAAGAATAATGTCAGTGGGCAGTATATTTAGTAAAATTAAAATAATTTAAACCTAATAATAAATATTAATATAATATTTTAGCAGAACAGTTAACTTGCCGACAAATGACACTTATTATTATTTTAAACAAATGTATGTGTAATATTTTTCTAAAAATAGCTTTTCTACTGGAAACACTGAACGTGCTAAAATGAAAAAAATAAGATACAGGCAAATTAAAAAAGAACTTCAGAGTTACTAATTTGTAGATAAAAAGATCATCAGGACAAAACGTAAATTAGATTTTAAGTTTAATATCCCTAACATCAGTGGTTATATCATATTTCGTCGAAATACCTAATCAAAAAGAGACTCTTCTTGCTAGTTTAATCTAATTCTGGTTTGAAGAACTTCCAGAGGAGTAATATCGTATGGGTAATATGTACATTATTGTTGCCTTTAAGATAATAGTTACATACTTAGGTCTGAAATCTGTTTCTTCATTGGGCGTCTGCCTTTTTGTGCCGTCTAAGAAAATACATATATACGTTGGTTTGAACAGTTTACTTAAGTAAGATATCAACTACTTCCTGATTCTGTAAGCAACTTCTGGTCTGATATATTTCTAGTACATAAACAGCGTTTGCATTGTTGCTCAGATCAATAAAAAGTATACGCAACAACATTTCTTGTACATGAGATTTCTTGTACATTCAAAAACAGTGCACTTTCTATCGTTGTAATCTACAGATAGGAAATATGATATCTCCGGTAAAGTTAGATTAGTCTGTCGGGAACATAGTTAGCCTGAGTGTTAAAGTGTAAGATTAAAAATGTATAATATGTATAGGCTTTGCTACCCAGCTTCAGCATCTGTGGATAACTGGTCTTCATGAAAAAATGTTTTATTTGTAATTATTTCTTGCTAATTGGTCTGATTCGCAGTCAATTTGACAACTCTATATTTGAATATTTTAAACAGATTGATGACTATGGCAATTGTTTTGAGGAGGGTTTGAATTGATTTATTACTACAAAGTATTAAATCGACCCAAGTTTCCCAGTTTCACTTACTGGTAATTTTTACGTAAGCTGAGAATATGACCAGTTAACGTTCTTATAGTACTAAGAAATTCCAAGAATACAGCTTTTATTAAAACTTATTCCAAAATAAAATGTTTTTTCCAAATTATGTTTAATTCCAAATGTAGCATAATCTAAAGATTAAAAATAAAATGTTTAATTATGTAACTAAGGAAACAATATATTCTATCCAAACTGTCCATGGTAACAACTGTGATTAAGAACAAATTTCATATATGTTGGTACTTTTGAAGCTTTTTTTGATACGATAATGATATAGAAGAGTATGCATAAAAATTTTAATGGTTGGTATATTGATAATGTACTTTCATAATATTAGAATCCATGGCATCTTGAAAGTTTACGTCATTTATACAATCATAAATAAATAAACTATATATATAGTATATATAGTAACTATATATATATATATATATATATATATACTCGCCTTCGGCTCGCTGGGGGCTACGCCCCCAAGGCCCCCATGATGTACGCTTGCAAATTCGGGGATGAGCGGTTAAATTCACGCTTGCAAATTCGGGGATAAGAAAGATTTGGTGATTCGGACATGAGGTCATGCCAGAAAATTCCCTGGGGGGGGTTTAATGTTACTGGGAGTTAAGACACATCAGGGGGTTATCTGGTTATACCAGGAAACTTCCCAAGGGGGGTTTAAAGAGATTTGGTGATTGTTAGAATTCGGACATGAGGTCATGCCAGGAAATTCCCTAGGGGGGGTTAATGTTACCAGGGTGGTTAACACATCGGGGGGTTTAATTTACTCAGGAGATTATATGGTCATACAAGGTAATTCCAGGGGTGTTAAATGTAACCTTCGCTAACGCTCAGCCATATCACGATGTGCTCCAGTAGACGTATACTAGTCAGTCGTTTTACTAATTTTAACCAAAGTTTTGATTTAAAGAGCATTTTAAAACGGCTTAACCGTTAGAGATACGACAAAAAGTGACTGGACCTTTCTTGTCGGAAATTTAATTTTGTCTTTCGATTGTGCCCTCAGATCTGATCTACGACCTATGGTTTAGCCAGAAAAATGAGCTCGGGAAAAAGTCCTGCACGGGTCAGCTATCTTGAATTATTTAGTATAAACATAAATAAAAACCGACCTCAAGGCAGTATTTTAAGTCGAACAGGGGGTTTAATATCACCAGGAGACTATCTAAGTCAAGGCGAGAAATTCCCTGGGTGGGTGATTAATGTTAAGGAGGTTAAGACAAGAGGGGGTTTAATTTCGTCAGGATATTGTCTGGTCATATGAACAAATTCCCAGGGGGGGGGGGGGTTAAGAGATTTGGTGACTGGTAAAATTCGGACATGAGGTCATGGCAGGAAATTCCCCTGGGGGGGGGTTTAATGTTACCAGGGGGGTTAACACATCAGGGGGTAGAATGTACAGGAGGTTATCAGGTCATACCAGGAAATCCCCGGGGGGGGGGGGGGGGTTAATATTACCGGGGGTTAATGACACACTTGGGCCTTTTTTTAGAGGGTATTGTGTCTGTGAACATAATAAATATGCCTCTGTCCTCCCTATCTACTATTGACGCTTAGCTAACGCTCACCAACTCCCGAAGTCACTGAACCTTTTCTGTAGATCACGTGATTTCCTAAATCCCGTTTAAAATTTGTTTTGAGTTACGACCAACCGTTTAGGGCCGCTATCAAGCCCGGAATGTAAATTTTTAGGCGAAAATGTCCAATATTTTCACTTAATCGCGTTTTGCGGTCAAACTAAGGAAATATAGTAAAAAGTCACTGGACCTTTTTTGTAGGTCATCTTATTTCCTAAATAAAAACGTTAGTCTTATTTTGACCTCCGACCAATGGTTTCCGCCGCTATCGACCCCAAAAACAAAAGTTTCGCGTAAAAGTTACAACAAAATTGTACATAATCACGTTTTTTTTTCAGCCAAACCAATCGAGATAGGGCAAAAGATTACTGGACCTTTTCTGTAGATCGCGCAATTTGCTAATTTGATGGGTCAATCAGATTTGAGCTACGACCAACGGTTCGGCCGGCCGCTATCGGGCTTGAAACATTATTATTTTTATCGAAAAAAATCTCTGGATGGAAGATAGAGCAAAAAGTCATTAGACCTTTTTTGTAGTTCACTTCATTCCTGACCATGAATTTTCCGTCAGATCCGAGCTAGCTCCAACGGTTCGCCCGCTTATCGGGCTTACAAAAAATGCCTGCAGGGGTGAAGAATGCGCGATTTTTTTTTTGGGAATTTTTTTGAGGGGTTGAAAATGAAAAATTCTCACTTTTCGGGATTTTCCTGGTGGTTACACGTGGAAAGCTATCTGTGTACCAAATTTCAAGTCTCTAACTCATCTGGAAGTAGGTTAGAATTAGTATACGTGAGTGAGTCAGTCAGTCAGTCAGTTACACATGCGGTTTGTATATATATTAGATATATATATATATATATATATATTATATATATAATATATATATATATATATATATATATATATATATAGTCCCAGTGGAGCAAGTACTTTTTGTGATTCAATATTTATTTAAGTTATATATATATATATATATATATATATATATATATATATATATATACTATATACACACACAGAGTGATTCAATTAAGGTACTTACAACTTTTATTAGGAGATTTAGTAAAGATAAATACATGTATTTGTAATGAATGGTTTAATATATTTTATTTCTAAATACGTGTAAATAATGTAACTCTAACATATAAAATTGTGTAATTAAAAACTAAATTAACATTACAGAAAGTAGCTTGAAAATAGGCACAAATATAAAACACCATAAAAAAAGCATTGTCCTTGGTAAATGGGCCAGCACGGGTTATCATGCATGTTCACAAACTTGAGTTGTTCTCGCTTAAATTGTTTAAGGACTGAGTAATAATAAAACAATTGGCCCAAAAGTACTTTCTAGAACCACATCATAGTCCATTTATACTATACGCCTCGCTACTTACATTAAAAATTGCAACAGTTTGTTTCTATTGGTATACAACTTTTAAACTAAGCCTTACTTCTAATTGTTTTATTTGACTAATTGAATTATTTATGTGGAAAAATTCAAAGACTTACGTAAGGTATAAAAAGATTAGCAATGATTTTGTAATTTCCGAGATCGTACTACTAATTATTAAAACAAAATCCATGATATATACGCTTACCGTCTCCAAACCCATACTGCTATTATAAAAGTACATTTAAAATGTGTGAAAGTTGTTCTTTAACTATGTTCCCTAGAACCTTAACTAAGATACTTGAAAGAGATATCGGATGGAAGTCATCTTTATCAGTTTAGCTGTTGACTTATTCAAGATACACTTAAGCTAACTTAAAATTACCAGGGAATAAACCTGGGTGATATTTAAAGGAGCCAAGTATAGCAGTAGTTTCATAAAAGTAATTCACCCGTGGCCTCCATGTAAATTTTTCACTTGACGTATTATATCAAGTTCTGCTACCGTACGTATAATAAATATACGTTCAGTCTATTGCCGCTATTCCTTCCTACTGGGTCCCATCCCGAATCAATTGAACGATCTCTTTTTCACTACAGAATCAAAGTAATTAATGCAATGCTACCTAAGTGATATTTTAATTAGTAATGATTGGATTTGTCAGCAGAAACATTCGATTTGGAAATCTTTCATTAGTTTGCTTCCTATCAGCCAAATCATTTACTATTCTCAATAAATGCGATTTAAATTGACATTTCAAATGAGATGATTTTGAAAAAGTTTCTGTCTCCTATCAAATAAATATTTAAAAAAAGATGATATGTGCTCAAAAATCCAAAAATGTTTAAAGAAAGATTTCATTAGTTTTCAACTGAAATAAACTTTTTCTTAATATTCGTAATATTATTTTTGGCCAAAAAGATACTAGAAGAAAAGTGTTACTTTATTTGGACTTCCCTAAAAAGATTATCTAATAGTTTATTCGAAATACTGTTAACTTTTTCTTTATTCGCATTCGATACAAAATCTTCTGAAAGCCACTAAGGTCTTGTTTAAGCAATAATGAAATTAATTAATCATTTAATCATTAAGTTAATCATCATCTAATTTAAAGCAATCATTATGCAGTGACAAAGCACATGCCAGACATTTATATATATATATATATATATATATATATATATATTTATTTACTTATTTATTTATTTATTTAGTTTAATATATCCAGCACTTCAACATACTAATCACACATTATCAGTTCAGCATTGCTGAGATTAATTGGCACCTAACTCTTACATTAAAATCATTATAGGCTAATAATAATTAGAAACAGTAACATTATTTTGGTAAATGTATGTCGTAAAATATTCTACAAAATGTAAAACGTAATGTATCTAATCTGAACTGGTGTTTGATCTCATTTAAGGTAGTAAAATCGAAGGTGTATCGTTAAAAGTACATGTGGATTTAAAGTCGTTGTTTAATACTATATGTTGTACCCACTTGAAACAGAGAAAAGATACAACTTGAAAAACTGATAATACGTAGTCTTTTAATAAATCACAAATACATAGGCTATATTTAAAAAATTATGCTGTAATAGCCAATCTATTATAACAATTTAAGGATTTAGCTGAATAATTATAATTCCCTGACAACTTGAACTTATTTGAAGGTATGTGAGCCAGAATATGAGTATAATAATTTATCTTACTTAATAAAACATACACAGGGTATATTCTGATTCACGAATATAAAGAAAGAAGGGCAATTAGAATTGAACTTGGCTTATATTTCGTAAACTGTTATACGTTAGCTACCAACAGACTTAGTGCAAGAGAGTATATTTGAAAATAGTTACAAAATGATTTGAAATAAAGAAGTAAAAGTTTTGTAACACACCTTGCAGAATGCAAGATATATAAAGGAAGAGAAATCCTAAAAAAATAGAAACATTAGAGAGTTTTTTACCGGTTGAGGGTTGCTGTGAACTAGCATCACCGTAAAGCAGATACAGATCAGGTGTGTGGCAAACATTTTCTGTAAAAAAGGTAAATATTATTGCATAACGCTTCCAATAAACATTTCATATTCGTAATATAACACACACACACACACACACACACACGCACACACACACACACAGAATAAATTAAACATGATAACATATTACAACTTGTGGTGAATTTTAAAATCTAACTAAATATTAAGTCTATTTTTACATATGCTAACTTCTTCGTATTTATAATGGTATCAGAAAATGTTAGGTGAAAAGTTCACGTACACTTTTAAGTGGAATAAAATTATTATTAAAATTACAGAAATTCTTAGTTTCATTATTGAACGTTTCTGATTCAACTGATTTTACATTGTTAATAATGTCGAGTTAGTTTATGTCAACTCTAATACAAAAAGTACAATTCTTTACTACTATACTGTACAAAAACTGCAATTATAAATTTTTTTGTAGGTTCTGTACGTAACTGGGAAACAACTAACTTCTGCTCTTGCATGTATTATATTACTATATTATTAAATGCTGAAGTTATTTTACTATAACAATAAACTAGAATTGAATTATTCAAGTATTTCTAAAGTAATTATCATTATGTTAAACCAAAAATATGTTACACCAATAAAAAAATGACAATGCAAGCCTTATTTAATTAGGTTTGTAATTGCTAAAAACGTTATTTATTTTAAAAAATCATTATATGTACTAACATTACTAGACGCCATACTTGCCTTCACTGTGCTATTTCGTGGAAAAATGTTGACTTATATACTGTTTTACCTAATTATTCTCCTAACGTAAAGTTTACAATCCTTGCAACTGTTAAGACCGTGTGCACCTATTGTCTGTTTTTTCTGGGTTAATTAGGGTAACCAATAGTGATAACTGCTCTTCCATAGCTGACAAGAAACAAAGAGTTACAAAAATGCAGAGTTACAAAAGTGTGTTCATTATCTCTTAATTTCTAAATCAACTGAAGCAGTATAATTGCTGTTTGTTTGTGTACGGTAAAAGTAATGTAAGGTAAGACTAAAACTTTTAATGTTCTCACACTCAACCTTTTAATTAAAATTAATGTTATTGTTACCAGGTTGAATAATTTGTAACATTAAGTTACGAATTCTAAAAGAACATTTATAAAATAGCTTGAAATTATCACATTACGATTTCGTGATGAACTGTATTTGAATCAATGCAATCATGAACGTTAAAAAATGTAATAAAATATCTTTCCATTGTAGAGTAAAGAACGTGTATTGCTTTCGAGGCGTTTATCTCACCAAATTTATTAAACTTTATAACGTGTAAAATATATATGTTTTAATATTATCTTACAGATTACATATGGATCCTATATGGCATTAGAGTTCAACGTTAGTAGTGTAGACTAAAATAGTTTTTAATGCCTTTAAGAAGTATAAACCACTCTTAATATATAAAAGTATTTAAAAAATAATGAAATTCAAAATATGCTGACCATTATACTAGCTATACATGCACAAGTATAAAAAACAAACTTTAAGTTTTACATGGTGCAGGAAAAGTAACCAATTGTTGTAGTTAACAACTTTTAAAGTTAAAAAGGAGCTCAACGTAATCCTATGGGTATATTTATTAATCTTATATATTATTAAATATTATTTAAACAATTTTTATTATTTAATAGACATAAAAATTCATAAATTAATCACATTAATTACAGTACCTAATGGAGTAACCAAGGGAGATAAACCACATATTAATTTAGTTAAATTATGTGTTTACTTTTCTTTGATTTTACCGTGTCCTAGTACCTGAAGAATAATTCTCTGAACATATTATTAATTAAAAAAAGAAATATGTTATAGATTGTTCATAATTTTATTAGAGGTTCTTTACGGCTTTCCAAAGCATTAGCAAATTTTAGTAAGATAGAAATTAAACGTATATCCTTATAAGATTCTATTAGGTTTTTGAATTTGGTTTGGTTTTTTCTGTATTTAATAAGAATATGTATTTATATATATTGAAGACAAATGTAAAACTTTTTAAATGCTTTGTATTAATTGTCAAAAACATTTCTAAAAGAGCTGTCATATAATTGGGCCAGATCTATGTCTGTTCAGACCACTAGTTGTACACTTATTCCGTTCTGATTTTCTCTCTCTTTAAATCCCTGTCTAACGAATCGCACCATGTGCGCTATATAGCTCTAGGGTCACATAACAATCAATCAAACTATCAATGTTTATTGCAAAGATATGGTTGACATTTATAGAAAAAGTTAATAATTAGAGTTCAGCGCTAAAATTATGTTCATTCTCACCTCATCATGATCAAACATACGATTCAACATTCTTTATCCACTTATCAATTTGTTCCCTACAGGGCCGAAGTCAATCTCCTGACTGGGTAATCTCCAAGTCAAAGGGAAAAACTCAGTAACATTACAAAATGGTTGTGACGTTAAAAATTGTTTCAAACGAGTTTTTAGTACACTGAGTATGGCGATATTCTTTATCCCATTAGGCAGCTTGTTGTTGAAGTAAGCACCTGCCTGTAACGGCAGATGTTCGTAAACTACATTTCTGTGTTTACCAGTTCAGTATTTTTACCTGTCTCTGGTTTCATACGAGTGAATGTCTTGGGCAGTTGTCAAAGCACCTTTAAAAATATAGAATAGAGTTGTTTCGAAAATGAAGAGACAGCAGAAATTTGTTGAAAGCATCTCTTAAAAGACTCTGTGAAATTCAAACAAGCTATTATTCGAATCGCTTACTTCTGCAATTTGAACACTCTCGTCAACTGGTTGATTGCACAGGTACTCTCACAATACCACTCTGTAGGTAAGGTAGGGGCACATCAAAGTATAGTACGCCGTCATTATAATCTGTTTGTGCAATACTTGGCTAAAGACCTCAAATCACAAATGCTGAGAATTATTTTGGAGCAAATATGGTCAATTTGGTCATACGATCGATCTGTATTCGAAGGAATGTAATGCTGTAGACTTCTTACAGAATTTATTTTGCTAATATGACGGCAGGGCCACATTCTGAGTTCATGACATTTGATTTTAATGCTTTTGTTTTGAGATTGAGGCTGTTGAAACTATGAACTTAACTGTTGTTTTAAACATAAGTTTTTTGTTATAAAGAGAGATTACCTATTGTACAACTTATCCATGCAGTAGTAATGAACCAATGACATATATGAGAAACAGAATTGGACTGAGAATTCATCCCTGCCGAACCCCACAGGTCGAACCATATTTGTTTTGAAAGTTGATTTGAGATTTCGACAACTTAATTTTCGTCACTTAGAAACTATTTAAGCTGCAAATATGGCAACGCCTGTGATTCCATGTTTTCTAGCAGAGTTTTGAGACCAACACAGTAGAATGCCTTTGATATAACGAGAAACGTACCTTGGATGGTACTTAGATTTCTTGTTAAATCAATACAACAACGCCTATAGCCAATTTATCTTTCTTGAACCTAAACTTTTCATTTGAATGTTGGTTGTGTTTATCCAAATACTTCAGCATTCACATCAAAAATATTTTTCAAAGACTTTGCTTAAAACTAGCAAAATTGAGGAAGCCCTATAGTAGTTAGTGGAAATGGAATATTCGTTTTGGAAATTGGATTAACTGTCGCGGTTTTTAGGAGGGATAGAAAAAATCATTCAAGAAAATACAAGTTATTGAGTAAAGCTAAACGTCTCAATATATACTTAGAGCATTTTTTCATCGACGACATCAAGTTGACAAATCAATTTGAGATCATTTAAGATTTTGGCTGGGAGGTGCTGAATAGCTCGTCGATCTCTTCCTCAACAAGACTTGCCAGCGCCATTGAGGTACTGGACACCATCTTCGCGGCTGTAATGGTCGAGGATTTAGCTCACAAGCCACAAACTGGAAGCGTCTTTTAAACTCGTTTCCCATCTCCTTTTCATCACCTAAAAGTTAGTCCCCGATTTTAATGTTATCTTCCTTACAATTTTATTTTTTTGTTGGTGAAGCTCTAATTAGTTTTAGAAACTTTTTTAAGAGAAATGATTGAAGGAGAGGAATCATATGTATTCTCTGCTTGAATGAAATTGTTGTATAATTATTACCACTTTTCGAAAAGAATATTTATAATTTTTTAGAGGTGTATTGATTGATTTCGGTTGATTTTATCTAAAAACCTCTCTAATATATTTAGATGAAAAATCAAGATATAATAAAATGTTTTAAATTTCTATACTGCGGATTGAGATAAATTTAGAAAATTAAATTTTTCTTTATAGAGGCAAGTTCTAAAAGAAAAATATTTTAGGCCCTATTCCTCTTATTTTTTCTATTTTTGGACCCCTTTCAATTCTTTTTCCACCAATTACAATCTCTTAGACATAGTGGCCCAAGATTGCTGTGTTAACCACGGAAATTGTGTATGGTGGTCTGAGTTTTTGCAGTTACTGGTGTCGGAGTCATGATCAACAATTCAAAGCGAAAATACTTCAATACATTCGTAATTTTTGTTAGACAAATGTTTGCTATCCATTGCGTTGATGTTGAAGTCGCCGTCGGCACAAATTCTTTTCGTTGGTACTTCAGGTGTGTAACTAAGGATTCGACTTAGGAAAAAATTATTCGTCCCCGTTGGGAGATCTACGGAATCCAATGATAAACTATTGAATTGTCTAATTGAAGTTGCATACCATCTGTTTCAAAATATTGTTCAACTGTTTCCTGAATTGAAAATGAAGAAAATGATAATTGATTTCTCAAAAATATTGAGTCCTCCTTTGGAATGTTGTCTGCAATAAACGTTACCCAATTTATTATTTGGAATTTGCAGAGCTGAAGATTTACGTTGTTGAAACCGTTTTTGGTCACATCAAGGACATCTATATTTGTATCTTCACACATCAGTTTGATTTCATCCATTATTTGATGGCCGATTTGCAATTTTGATGAAGGAGTCATATTTTTAGACCAACCATTAATTTACTCCGTCAACTGCAGTTCGTATCCCTAAAAAGGAAGATAAATTTACATTAGCTGCGACTTGCAATTCACTGACTCCCCCGGAGCAACAGCGGGTATTATTTTAATTCGATAATACGTGACAAATGTTATTTGTAGATACCGGCACTAATTAGTCTGAACAGATATTCATAGTTGTCATTCATTTACCTCGTCGCAATTACAAGTCTTTAATTCAAGTTTTAGATTATGATTTTTGGTCTCAATTACTTTTATTGTTGTTTTAATTCTGCTATTAAGATCATTATTGCGAATTTGTTATTGTATACACTGATATTTGACGTCTGCGACAATTGTTATTCATGCGCCGCAACATCTTCCAAGTCAGCGTCATACCAAAGATCCATTCTAAGAACGTTGTGTTGTCTGTATTTGGCATTTCTTTAAAGAATATGTACGGTTTCCAGATTTTTAATTTTTTAATGAAGAACATGTTGAGATAAAAAAATAAATAGATACAATCCAATAACAATTACAACAACAAACAAAATTTACAATTGTATTCATAAAGATTAATCTGGTACTAAGGATCTACCTCGGGATCGTTAGCGCGGCAGTCTATCTCGCTACAGCATATGGTACAGCCTACGAAGATAACAAAGTCTATAATTGGCTGATAGGCGAGCGCTCCGTAGTTACGTGAAAAACGAGTGGTGCTGTGTAGTAGGCATGTCTAATCTTGTTAGTATAATTAGCTTCAAGGCACACTCGAATTATTTACTATGATGCTAAACAGTAGTCAATTCAGTTAATCGTCATTTTTATAACTTGTTCTTCTGGAGTCAAAAGTGGTCTTAATGTTCTTAAAAGAAACAAAACTTAAATTAAATTGCGGAGCTAACCATGTTGACTGGCTACGACATAGGACCAGGTCTACTAACCCTGGATTATAAAATTTAATTAGTCTATACGGGCAGAAAGTTAGTGTAATGTGATTGTTTATTTAACACATTCTAAACTTGTTACTTGTAAACATTTTTGAAAACTTTTAGAAGAGCTTTGTAAGGCTATATGTGTGATATATGAATAATCTATTGTGAATATTATAGAATTTTGATTACCGTTGCTTAATTTCTAAGCTATAAATTAATTAATTAATAAAAGTAAATATGATATCACATTGATAGATGTTTACAAGGTGTTGTAGGTTAATGAATTGAATAGAATGAGTTATAGTCATTTAAAAAAATAAGTTATTTCCATAATTTTAATATTATACATATATTATAAACATTTCTGGAAGAAATAGATTTGTTAGTAAAGGAATTTTAAACATTGAAATTTCTTCATTGTATCTGATTGGAAATTAGCCAACATTGGCAATATTCCTGTGTGAAGGTTAGTTATGCTATTTTTTCTATAAATAATTTCAGTATGTTTTGTCTATTGATGTACAGAGGCAAACGAAACATCAATATGAAAATTAAAAACGAAACTACCCGGCATAAAATCTAAACTTAATTTTCTTGAACCTATCGACAACTTGAAAATGAAGATGAATGATAAGTGGCGTAGGGTGGTGGATAGGCTAAACAAATTAATAAACCCAAGTTCGTCCGTACTCGTTGAGGTAAAGAGTGCGTCTTCCAACAAGTCAATACGTGTTGTCAGCCAGGGTAAGCCTATAGTAATTTCATTTTTACCTGTTGAGCCATATCCCTACCTATATTCCCAAAATGTTGAACCCCACTTTATATTCCATTATTTAGGAACTGAAAGTAATGGTATAATACCATGGGAAGTAAATTAAGAAGTTACATATGTTCAATATTTGGTGCGTTTAATGAATTATCCATATAGCATTTAAAAATATTCGTCTCAATTAATAAATGAAAGACATTAACTTTCTAGCAGTCATATAGATTTCCATGGGGATTATTCATCAGCTTAAAATTACAGCTGTCGTTTCAAAATATGGATCATACATAAAAAACTGTAATTCTTAAATGTTAATTTAACATCATTTAGAATATTGTTAAAGTAGAATAGAGCTAAATACTAGTCTTTTCCTCAAAGTCTAATTTCATGTGACGAAATTTTAGTGTTTGCACCCAAACTCTAGTAAATCAATACATGGAAATGTAAGACGTACGTCGTTTACCGATACAGTCGTATAAAGTACTAGTAGTAAATTACATGGAAAACTAAGTAGTTCTTTACAACGACATAGCAGTAAAATATGAGTGGCAAGTTTATTGCTTACAATAAAATGTAAAGTACCCTTGGCGTACAAGTGAGCCTACACAATACAGACACTGAGCTGGGACAAAGTGGATCAGCTGTTCTGTCCACAACATTACGTCTGATATTTTGCACTTAAAGTTTATTGCTCAGTGAAGTTAACTGTTAGTATACGAACCTTTATAATAAAGGTAAATCTGTTGAAACATTTGATAGTATCATTGATCGTCGTATTTTTCGTGTTCCATAAAAATTAATATGTGAAAAAATAACAGTATGGGTAAACCAAATATAACAGAAAAACAACTAAATAACTAAATTTACACTATTATATAATTTATTTTTTTAATGTTTTATGTACATAATCCTTTATCTCAAAGGTAAGGCTGAAACGTTTAAATTAGTACTGAAAACCTAAAAACACTTTTTATTACTACTAAAAAGAAAACTTGATTGACATCAAAATTGAAGTTGTTAATAACACCTCCAAACGCTAGTGGTTATGGCAAAGCTGTTACCTCTTATAACAGTTTACTATTCAGATTTTCCCTTTTCAATCGGCTGAATATATTATATGGTGAAATTGACTAAATAACTGTAAAAGAGGTCGGATTTCATCTGTAAAACTTGAAAACTATTGCAACGAGACGAATAAATTGAGGGGAAATATTAAAAACCGTGACTTATGCAAAAAATTAAAGTGAATCTGTGCTAATAATAGCTAAATATTACGATATCAATTACTAATATCGTAATATTTAGCTGTAAAATAAAAAATTCTTTGTCAGACGGATACATTTTAAATGTTATCATCATTACAAGAATTGTTAATTAAACTCAAATTGTAAATTATTTTATATATATATATATATATAAAAGAATGTTCAATACTACCCCTTAGGGTGTAATACCAATAATCAGGCTTAATAGGTATTGATACATGTTATAATTTTGATTGATTATTTTGACAGAATAAACAGACAAAGCATCGAATCTCGACATAATATTTCGACGAACCAGCAATAGTTATAAATGATATACACTTTATATAACTATATATATATATATAACTTACTTATTTTTTTACTACTTAAGAAAAGCTAATAATAATATTCTTGTTATTACTGTATCTAGATATAAATTATCATCACTACATGTACTAAAACTTGTCACATACACCAAAACTCATCTCAGTCTCCCGCACAGGAGAAAAGGAGGAAAATCCATATACTATCTATTTCATATTTCTTTGCAGGATTTGTGACACTTTCGACTAAGACGTATTTTTTATAACTAATATTAAAAAAAACCCACGTCCTAGAAAATTCCATATTCTACAGTACTATTACGTTCTTCAGTTATTTCAAAAAAAAACTATTCCCTTGATAAGTGACACCCTTGTTTTTTATCACTGGTCGCCCGATAATGTGAATCTCTTTACAAAATAAGGTAAAAGTAACGGTACATAACGTTGTTAGAGGCTAATAACTTAATCCCTGACTAGCAGAGAAGCAATTTTATAATTTCATGTATATAAATATATATAACTAAATAATAATTGTTAAATAATAGTTTAAATGTTTTAAACGTGAACTAAAACATACTGTTCCATGTAATTCATTTCACAAAAGATTTAATCTGCAACTTATATAATTGTTATTAAAATAAAATTCAAGCCAATTTCAATAAATTTATTTATATTATGTAATGAAACTGTTTTAGTAAGTGGCAATGACTTGTTTGTAATGTATTTATGTTGTACGCAATAGTACGAAATTCCACAGTGCAGCTTTGGTCATGACGCACACACACACACACACACACACACACACACACACACGACGATTATTCAAATAGGCAATACAGCTTATTACTGAATTAGTAGCTTACGCACTGCCAGCGGAGACTTATAATTCTTAATTAATCTGTTATTAATAATAACAGTATTTCGTAAACTGTTAAAAATAATATTATTCCATTAGTATTGGTAAGTAAAGCACTAAATATTTAATTCATAATGCTTATGTACTTTTTATCGGAGGAGTTTTTGATTGATTTTTATTTTGATGATTATTGGACATTATAATTACTGTCAAATAATGTTTTATGATAGTAGGTAATGAATGACCCTGATATATTTTATTCTGAGAATGTATTTGTTGTAATTTTTTTATATACTTTCAAAAAGGTGTATAAGACAGTTTTTTTTTTTTTTTTTTTTTTATTTTATATTGTAGTGAAAAGCTATACATATCGTAAACTTAAAACACTAATAACCGGATAGGTAGCGTTAAACAATTCAAGATTGCATATATTATTCTAGCTATAAAGGCTTTATGTAGTAAACATCGGAAGCGTCTTTTGGTTCCTATCTCAGTAATAGAAACTCTTTTGCAATACTTTATGTCGCTATTACAGAGGGAATACACTATTAAAATCCTAAGAAAATACTTTAACCCTTTCAGGGCCAGGAAGGACCAAATGTGAGGTGTTGCAAAATGTTTTCACATATTATATCCCCTTGTGACTAGTCAAAAGTGCCAGGCTAAAATTGGCGATTTTGCAGTCTCTTAGATTAAAATTAATTTATAACTTTTCATACAAATTAGAGAATGACCTAAAAGTTGCACTAAATTACTCGTATAGATATATACTATCAACAAAATATATATAGATGTAGTTTTAAGTAATTTAAAATTTAGAAACAATTATGTTTTTAATGGATTACATAGAAATAATTTTAGAGTGGGAAGCTATGTTATTATATTGTACATTTACAAAGGAACAACCATACAAAATTTTGTGTTATTTCTCTCATAAATAAATTTATTATGACACATTTTGTATAAATACGCATAATTGTACTTCGCAACATTTTATAAATGATAAAGCAACTGACTCTTACACTGCAAGAAACTTAAAATAAATATTCACATTATAGATGTACCGGTAAACAGAAGGTTGTAGGATCCATAAAAAGTTTCAATACAGTTAAAAACACTATTTACCAAGAAATATTTACACAATTTTATTTGAAATTTATTTACACTTTTTCTATTTACAAATATGCTACTTACAATTTCACTCCCGTGAGATCGCAAATTGTCAGTCATTGTAACTACTAACACTACAAATATTTACAGCCACAAAATAAAATAATGAAGAAGAATCCAGCATACAATGGTACAACGACACTAAAGCATAAAATAGTTTACAACAATAGATCGAGTCAGCTGATAACGTCACGTGACAATTACGAAATAAAAACGCATATACCTCCAAAATAAAAATGATATTCATATTAATTATCTACAAATTTACCAGGGAATAAAAAAAAACATAAACTTTAATCATTTGACGTCGTATTTATATAAGAAAACGACGAATATCAAGGCGGCAATATATTGCCCCCTGGTGCTTTTCGTGTACTTCACCGACGGCAATATATTGCCGCCTTGCACTTTTTAGACGCGATATATGGCGGCAATATATTGCCGCCTGGCCCGGAAAGGGTTAAGACAACCACAATGCAATTAAGATACATCTTGCGATAGCCTATTATATTGATCCTAGCAACAAGGCAAAATTACCTTTGGAAATATAATTCACTCGAATCAGAATTGCTGATGCATGTACTCGATCGAAGCCTACGACTTTGCGTCCGAAGCCGCAGGTATCTGCTAGTGCGTAATTTCTTTGACGGCAAATAGATTAAATTTTTTTTATTTTAATTAATTAATGCATTTTCAATTATTTTTCTTTTTCCAAATTTTACTTTTATTAATATTTAATATCAATTGTTGTGTCTGACTAATCTTTTTATACGATCCTCTTTAAAGAGTCAGTAATTTTGAGTTAATTTCTTTATTTAATTGTAACTTATATATTATTTGATTGTTAATTTCTTCATTTTCGAAATATGTTTTTTTTTAAATTTAAATTGAGATGATAACATCACAGATTATGTTGAAGAAAATAAATGTTAAAACAGTTAGGAAGATGTAACTTAAATGTTTATTCATACTAAGCTTTACTTACAAAACACAACTGAAACATTTTTCGCAGAAGTGACAAGTCGGATTCAAGGTTGATCATTGAGTGAAAAGTTTGTAGTGTCAGAAACTAGAATACACTTGGGCTTCCTTCTGTCAACTCAAGTTGTATAAATCAGGCGTTTCTCTCTAATGGTAAATCCGTATAAACGTATACAACGAGAATTACTTTTTAATATTTGGAAATCATAGGTTCCTTATCTATTGAACATTATATGCTATAATTTTAAATGAATTGTGTATACAAGTCTCTCTCTCTCTCTCTCTAATAATATTTTATTATTAAATGAAACCTTTTTTATAATATTACAAGTATGTGAGAAATCTTATTTAGTCTTAAAAGGACCTTTGTGCTGCTTCAGGAAATACTAGTATTCAGGATTGTTACCACCCATGATCCACCACAAGAAGACAAGAGTACAGTTCTACCCGTGCACATAAATATCTCGACATCTGCGGATTGTGATGAGCCGTCCCTTGAAATACACTAGACGGACTATTTTTAAGTGGCGCATCAATTTTTTTGTATTCATTGTAGGCTTAGCTGAAAAGTGTAAACCAGCCAGTAGTGAACTTCGTACGGATAGTCGGTAGATTCAATAAAAATAATTATTTAGTGCATTTGGTATTAAAATAAATAATGTATTTCAAGAATACTTCTTACCCGTTCTACAAAATTTATCATTCTTTGATTGTAACACGTTTAATGATTTGAAACATAAAATTAGTAACCAGTGTTATTAAAAATTATAGTATTATATTTAGACCTTAATAAACAATTACAACACTGCGTTACTTTCTAACCAAAATCAGCAGCACCAATGGTATATTTTCATGTTAATTTAACGTATAATTGATGAAATATACAAACACTATTTTATAAGTACATAACATTGTGGGTGAAAGTATAATATTGTAATTATATTTTTAAAGTATAGTGTTTATTGAAATATATTGTTAAACAAATGTTTAGGAGCCTTTATTTTCTTTACAATTTAATAAACAAACAAGCTTTTGAATAAAGTCCCTCATTGAGTTAGCCACGGATAATTAATTTCCAAAGTGACGGGGTTGTGCATTAAGCAAAGTTTTAATTTGATTTCGAGCCTTCTCTTTATTGCTGGATATCAGTTTAGTCTTTCATTTTACAATAGAATAGTTTATAAAAGTATAATTTATTACAAAATATTAAAATAAATATTGTTACTTTACAGTAATCACAATAGAACACATAATCGTTATACCCATTATGAACTTATTAACTAATACTCTGCTCTAGTTTAAGAATTACTGAAACATGTATTTAAAATTCATCATAGAAGAATATAGTTCCAAATCAAGTATTCGTTTTAATAGTCTTTCCCAATATAAATTATGTATTGCATAAAAGTAAAAATATTGCCGTCTTTCACCTTTATTTTGTGTTTCACGGTTATACACGCATACAACGAAGATTACTTTTTAATATGTGGTAATCATAGGTACCTTATCAACAAAACACCCGACCACAACAAACTAATAACAATAATTGTTAATTATTGTATGGTATTATTTTATGTGCAAATGTTTGGGAAAATATAAACAAGCCTATTGGCAATTTTCTATTCCGTAACGGCCAATGACTATTTTTAAATTTAAATATTTTCTCTAAATTTAATTTAATAACCGCCCTTGTAGTTGCAAATGTATAAACACTATTTCATAACATCAACTCTATGCTATATAATATCTGTTCTTATACCTACGATTTCTTATTATTCCTAATCAAAATGTATGATTGCTTCAAATTACTGAAACCATTATTTTTGCCTTTATTCCTATTTGCAGTCAAATCTAAAAATGTTTATTTTTATGTTATGTTCTGAATAATTGTGTAATGTGTGACTCAGTTTACAAAATATATGCCTACATGCAAAACTGGAAACTAGAAATTGGCACTTTCTGAATACAAAAAACGTTTACGTTCAAATCATTTTGTATTATTAGGGTGGGAGGTGCCAATATTGTATGCATAAATATATCAATTAAAATTTTCCTTATAGCTTTATCGTGGATTATGTAAAAAATAAATGGAAAAGCAGTCGCAGGACAGAAGTAACTACTAATAACGGACTGTGAATGCATATGTTGCATATTACGTTTTCTTATTATTAAATAGATATTTATCATATTTAAAAATAATATGAGACACTCAATATTGTTGAACACAATAGTCTTTATTAAAATTATTACATTTAGGTTACATTTAAATATAGTTATGGCTTAAAGACGTAATATCACTTAATATTATTACTGATAAGGCTAGACCTCCATGTAGATTAAGAGTAACGTGTGCTAGCCTACTGATTGAAATGTTATAATGAAAATGGGCTAGATCCCACTTAAGGACCAACATCATTATAGAATACAATCTTTTTCAAGACGTGCTGTGTTTAGGTAGGCTACATGTTTTTTATGTCACATATTATAACGTGATATGATTTTACTTATTATCTTCACTAGTTTATTCATCCTACTATGGTCTAAATGCCATGATGAAATAAATTTTCACTAACACTTACTCAAATAAAATTAGTATCATGCATCATCATCAATCTCGATGTCTGCATAAAGAAAAAAATATTCACGCAAAATGTAAAGCCTATAAATGGTTTTCGTGATAAAGTGTTGATTGACAAAGAGTAAAATGCAGTTTTTAAGTACCTCGTGTGTTAGGCTTCTTTAACTAAGAGATATAAAACATATTCATATCAAAATAGTTTATAGTCTCTAAGTTTTGATATATGGAATTATTTGGAGATAATATATCACACTTCCATTTCGTGATCTCTGTATTTTCAACTCTTCTTCTCTCCTCCAAAAATATTTTGTAATTTTAGGGTTTTTATGTAAGAAATAGGAATATTTTAAAATTTAAATACAATACGTTGTTCAAATCTATTCAACATGAATAACTAATATGTTTATCCATGCGTAAAATATGAATATATTTTATTTTAAGTTTCTATCCTGCACTGACGTTTTCAGAAGGAATACGTGGTAATAAAGGATAAGCGACTGCGACAAAATCTTTAAAACGTTTTCTTAGTTAAGGCAAAACTAAGTCAATAAAGTTTTATGCACTATGGGTAATTCTTAGTAACTTCATTTAGTTTCGAAAGAAGAAATCTTAGAATCTGGATATTGTTGTGTGAATGTTAAAAAATATTTTACATCTCTTATAATATTGAGAAATTTGTTATTACATATTTTCATGCACATTATCCACAATCCAGTAGATTTGTTTTAAATGTTATAAGTATTTTAATAGATATATTTTAAATGTTATTACTCTCAGACCTAGGTAGTTATTTTATATTTTTGTACCATAGTTCTAATTCTTTATGCTGAATCGCGGTAGGAAGTAGGCTCCTATTAACTAGACGCGGTGCGTGGACATTGTTTAGCTGAACCGGTAATCAGCTGATCGGTCTACGTTCCGACCCGGCAAGCCTGGAGAGGGAGAGAAGTGTTCAGTTCGAGTCTTGAAGCCACGACGAGAAGGTCCTGTTGAGAATCGCAGCTCTTCCTCTAACCCTATAGTGTGGGATTTAGGATGTACCGTTTTTATAGGACATATATTTTAAATTTATATGGAGCAAATACTTTATAAATTAAACAACTTTTCGGAAATACTTGCTTTATTCCGAAATTCAAGTTTACCAAAAAAATTAACAAAGTTTACAAACTTTTGATTCGATTTTCTTCAAAACTTCACACAATCGAACAAATCTAATTAAGAGTCTGATTAAAAATGAATTAAAATTAAAATGAAACTAAAAAATTTATACTTCTCAAAAAATGGTTTAAATTAACAAAATAAAATAAAAGTTCTCTTCTCAAAATACTCAAAATCAATATAACACAAAACTTGATATTAACTTTATGACCAAAATTTAATTCACAATACTTCAAAAAATTTAATTAATTCTCAGACTCTGAAAGATGGGAAACTTTAGAAATTTTAATTACAACAGTATAAAAAATCAAAGATATTAACTAAACGCTGGTACGGGACTTACTACTTTGAAGATTACGGAGGCTGATAGGGATTTAATACGCACTGAAGAAAAATTAAAAACTTGAATTAAATTTACACGCGATAAAAAATGGAATTACTCTAAATCCCACACTATAGGGTTAGAGGAAGAGCTGCGATTCTCAACAGGACCTTCTCGTCGTGGCTTCAAGACTCGAACTGAACACTTCTCTCCCTCTCCAGGCTTGCCGGGTCGGAACGTAGACCGATCAGCTGATTACCGGTTCAGCTAAACAATGTCCACGCACCGCGTCTAGTTAATAGGAGCCTACTTCCTACCGCGATTCAGCATAAAGAAGTATGATTCCTAGAACACAGTAACAGAAATCATGTAGTACGTACTTCATTCGCTGTATTACATAATAAATACGTAAAATTATTTTCCCTTTAAGTTAATAGTTTTAGTTAATATATTTTGACCATTTACTTTGAGCTTAAAAAGGGTTGAGGTTAGATTTCAACGGTAAGTTTAATTATTTTAAGTTTAATATTGCACTACTTAGTATCAAGAAGAAGTATTAACAGACGAGTTAAGAACAATTGTGTGTTTTTTAGCATAACTTTTTAATAAAACTTTGACTTGGCCCTCTAACCACCCATTTTGGGTTGAGGGACTAAGTTCTCATGTAGCGCAAAAATCATCATTTGTCATTATATAACTACCCTCCAAAGGATATTAGTTTCTTTCATTCCGTTAAAAAGTTAGAAGGGGGAGGGTGGGACTTTTGGGACAACCGGTATATACATGTAAATAAATAAATATATATATTTATTTATTTATTTCTATTATAAATAGAATTTATTCCAGAAGTAATACATAACTGAGGACCCTCAAAGTATAATACTTGTCACCGGGAACATTTAATACAGTTAAGACACAAAATTACATTCAAATATCTTTAAAATCTTTAATGTATTGTTTTGTAATATTTTAAACTTAACTGTGGTTCACGTTGCTATATCATATAGGCCCTACATACAGATTGAATATCATTTTTAGTAATTTAAAATGATTCTGCTATTATTACTGTGAGTAAGTATAATTTTAAAAATAATTAATTAAGTCATTGCGAATGGTCAAAATACTCAGTCCACTAACTACCTCATTAGTATTATAAGTTATTATACATTCCTATCCATCTGTGTAATAATCAATAAAGATGTTGAGTTATCGGAAGAGATAAACAGATATTACCTACAGTTCAAACAAGTTTTGAATAACGGTTAGTTTCCGTCCATTGGGCCACAACTAACAATTATGTCGTGCACATTAAGATTTATCGACGTGAATTTATATATACATATATATGTGTGTATATATATATATATATATATATATATATATATATATATATATATATATATATATATGTATGTATACGAGTATATATATAGAACCTATACAGTCATTTTCATAGATACGTTATCCAATAGAAATGTAAAATAAAGGGAGTAACTACAAGCTAGAGAAGCAGTGAAGTTATCTCAAGTGATCTGTATAAATCAACAGTTCCGTGCCCTGAATACAAACTGTCATGGTATCTGTATGATACTCACGTTTAGAACCTCATCAGTAACAACTGACGAATATTGTGTCTATAGGTTCTTTTTTTACACATTCAGCTATCATTTTAAAACTTAGCTCTTTATTTTATATTAGCACAATTAATTTTTTCCAGAATACTTTAATTGTGATTAGTATAAATTCTTTCTAAAACAACAGCCATTCATTCAAATCTTAAAGATTTTAATGTAGCCACCCTTGTTCTGTAACTTCTGATTAAACTTGGAGTAATATCGATTACATTATACTAAGATTATTAAATTATAGGGAGAGTAGCCATGCAGTTTAAATTCCTTTGTGGAATAGAGTGTATTTGGACATTTTGTTTCTCAAAACTTTGTTACTGGTTTGTCTTCATTTTCATTCAAAGAACAGCTCGGCTTGAGTAAGTAATAGTAATTTAAACTTATTTACGAACGATATATCTGCTAATAATTTACATAATATTATTAAAACTTTGGAATACAGTTTTTATACAATGGTAATAGGTGGAAAATTACCGCGAATGCAAGACGATATAAATGTTTTTGTTCCTATGAATTTCACAAGTAACAATTCGACTTTGTATATAGGTGGATTGTAAATTATTTTCATTGGTTTTAGACTTTGTGGGATTTCTGTGGATTTAGACATGAATAATTTCATCTTAACATCCAAAATGAGTAACACATTCTGCAGTAAAGAATACGTATTGTGTATGATGTAAAGTATTTCCAGTACTGAACGCCATTATGGACACCTATATACATTGAATACGATGTTCTAATCCACGCATCTGAAAATACTAGGCTACGAAATAAATTTTGCTAAGGAAAATATCTCTAAAAGATTTTAACAGAAATATCAATAACAAACTTTCAGTGTAAAGTGTGGTAGTATAAATATATTTAAGAACTTTTGTTGCATACTACATTTAGTTGATGTAATACACTTCACTGATATACAAAACACTTAAGTTTCATTAAGACAATTATAAAAATATAAAATATTTCTAAAATTTTGTTTCCTATTTAATAACATCAGTTACATATGGCATAGAATGGATTTATCACGCATAAATGTTTAACACAAAATATATAATATTCGTTCTTTGTTGGTATTACATAGTACGTTCTGTACGACAGGTCCTCAAAATCATAGCAAGAAGGTAACCATTGAGAATAGAAAATGTCTTAAGGTATACCGGTACTCCCACCAATACAAATTCTGATACTTATACGTTTTATTTAAAGATATATCTTTCTACAGACAATTATTTGCTTCTTCAATAATTCAATAAATACTATACTCTATAATAATAATATAAAATTGAGAAGTCATTGGTCGGAGAGCTGTAAACTTTGATTTTATAGCCATCTTTATTTTTATAGCCATCTTAGTTCTATTTCATGTGTTACACATTTCAGACTTGAATGATCAATCCAGTGCCTTTTTATAAATATTTTTGTTTCTAAAACGTTCATTTTGGTAACCTACACATAAGAAACCAGTGGATTCCTTTGGTGTTTAAACAATATGAAATTTAGCTTTTGATACGCTAAACATGAATGAATTAATATTTAATAGTCTATGTAATTGATTAAACAAATCAATATTAGTTTTAAAGTCAGAATCTAGATTTTTTAAACTGTATTGGATATCTGAATCATTCGTCTCTTAAGTATAGTACTTTCATTACATAATAGTATATGATGTAGACATAGGTCTTCGGAATTGTAACGAAATTTATTAGAAGAGAAGGTGGATGACATCACTATCAATCATACCAATTACCAATTTTATATATAGGTAAATATATATATAAAAAACAGTAAAATCCAATTATTGAAACTGTAGTGGAAGGTAATGAAGATTCCAATAAATGTAAAGGTTTATTAAATTATAAAGCATGGATGTTAACTATCGTTATGCTGTAAAACAGTATCACAACATAAAAATGCAATAAAAACACACCTATTTAGCTTAACGAATAGAAACTACAGATAAAACCTGATACTCTGCGGCTTCATTCAGTAACAAATGTTAGAAAATTTCTGTGTTATAAACATTTATCCTCTCATCGATGCATCTTTTATTAAAAAGTGTTCTTACCATATGTGGATTCTGTATTTATTGATCTATATTCCATATACATATTTCATCATCTATACGAATGCGATATATTACAATGAAACGTATAAACATCACACTTATAAAATTTAAATTAAATTAAAGAGCTTTTTTCTATACAAATTATTCATAAAAGACGAGTTTAAATACTTAGACTATTCTTAAAAATGGATTTAAAACGATTCTTTTGGAGTGCAAAAATAAAAGTAAGGTATTAAAATAAAGTCACACCACATTTTACAAACTGTTTTAAGACAGATACAACCATATATTACTGTATTGCCCTTACATTTAAAGTTAGAAATTACGCAACTAACACTAGTTTTGGTATTAATTATCAAAAGAAACCCATTAAATTAAATAAACATAAGTTTAATAATAATCTATAACTATAATAAACTTGTAATTTTTTATTAAACTACATATAATACTGGACGTATATAATTTGTTGATAATTATCACAGCACATTATAATATTAAAATATTTTAAACAAGTAACCTCTGTAATAGCTACGTTACATAACGTCATGAATCAAAAATACATTATGTAAAATTCAACGATTAGACGTAAAATAAGTTTACATGAAATTTAGTAGTGTTATACATAGCTTAAAAATTACATTTTATTTATTTATTAAGACAAAACTTACACTTAAGAAAGAGAAAAACACATCAACGTGAAGGGAGGTGAATTTTAAAGTTTTAAATATTATTAAGTCGGTATGAGGAATTCCAATAGAACATTGTAACCATTAGGCCTACCCCCATGATATCATTTAGTTCATTAATAATCTATTAGGCAGCAACGTGGCAATACATTATTTTATTTTTAACATTTATAAGTGATGCTTTTATGTTTATTTGCCACACTTAAACATATAAGTAAACTTTGCAAATCGAGTATTCATTACTACGATTTCAATGATATCTATCCCCATGTGTTTCGACTGAGTGAAAAAATACAAAATTTATAACACCTGTTTTTTGTTGTATTTCGTCTTATTTAACATAGGTAGTCCATGGAAAAATATGTAAAGATTCGTATGAAAAGGGTTTAAATAATTACTGTACAAATTTATAATTTGTAACGATCAGCAACATTTTTATTGAACTATCCTAGATAGGACAAAAGGAGATCGTCTTCCTTTTGTAGCACTGTAGTCTGTACAGTTCCGTGTGCGACTTCTGTTGTGTCGCCTTCCCTTTATTAATCACAGTGCAAATCCCTACTACATCAGAAGATTATTTCCCAAGGGCTGCAACATTGGCTTCGTATTATTATGGGTTTTGTATATTTAAATTCACCTGCAAACATAGCATTATAAACCTTTTATTTATTTCTAGGGTTATATAAACATCTTTTCCGTTACATATTATTTATTGTTAGATTCAAATGTGCAAATTGACACTTACATAATATATACTTTATAACTTGTGTAATTAAGGAAATTTGTTTGAAGTAATACAAACCTTAGTTTTCAAATAAATTTTTAATAGGTATTCTTGCCTTGGTTTTGAAACTAGACATAAAAATGTGTAGCTTAGGGATGGGAATCACCTAATTAAGGAATATATAATGTAATATTGAAATTAACATACTTTTATCCTAACTTTAGGTACAATATATTATTTTTAATGTTTTAAATTCACATTTCTTTTCGTTGCGGCCTTATTAAAACTTTATTACAATTTTGTACGCCGAAACACATTAATTTGTGTAGTAAAAAAAACATCATAAATAATAATATATAAATATAATTATCTTTGATGTAAAACTGTAATCATTTACAGGGCAACAATAAAAATGCTTATATTGACTTCAGAGGATTCCTCTCTAAGAAACGGTATCAAAGTCCCAAGCCTCTCGGTTTGTACAAAGTGGTTAGTACTGATGGATGGTTCCCTTGGCATATCAGAACAAGTTTGGAAAAAACTGCACAGTTCATTCGAATAAATTCTGATCTTTATTCGTGAAAAATATGGACAGAAAGTTATTAAAATATGTGTATATAATTTAAATGTTAAGACATTAATACAATTACTTTGTTTGAAATGTAAAAGTAAATTTAGTTATTTGGAAAATAACACAACAGTACGCAACAATATCATCTCTGTTTAAAAGACACAAAACAACCTCATTCATGTTTGTGTTAATATGCATGACCACAAACATAATATCAATATCACTAACTTGTAAGTAGGTTGCACAGACAATTTCTGTTATCATCGATCTACTCGTGAGAGAGTATAGAATCTATTGTTCAACAAACTAAAATTTCGATACTTTTATGTATTTTCTATATTACAATATCATCTTAACGCTTTCTAATTACTCAATAGTTACATTATTTTACTAATGTATCGTTTTTAGTAGTATTGATAAAAACACTGCATTTTAATAAACATTTACAAAGGTAAACTTTTGAACATAGGAAACAAATTACATACGTTATACTAGAATATCTAAGATAATATTGTACAATCCATAACACCACAAAGTTACTATTAAAAGCATTTAAAATTACATATGAATCAAACCTTAACATGTAAAATCTGTTAAATGTTATACTTACCAAATAATCGTATACTTTCAAATTTAAAGGACTTATTTTATATGTTTATACTAAGGCAAGTATTCATATTAAACTGTTTTCAATCAAATTTAAATAGTTTATATCAATAGATATAGATATAGGTATATAATATATTGAATTAATCAGTACATCATTCTTAATTATACGGTAGGAGTTAGCTGACCATTGTTACAATGTCTAGAAAATTCATAAATTTTATTGTCATTTTAGGCTGTGTAGATAAGCCACCTTCTATGAACTGTCATCTTAAAATAGTTCTAAACTACTATGTTTTAAATACAAATTATATCTTCCTAGTTTTTACAAAAAAATTATTTAGTTATGCTGTTATATAGTGCTTTTTATTTTTTATAAAAAAACTCATTCAAGCCATCATCCTAGCAAAAGAATTATGAATAGGTCTAAAGACTCCTAATTATTCGTAGTAAAATTTCTGTTTATAACTTTAAATTTAAATTATACTCAAAGTTATAAATTTGCTGGCAGTAAAGCTGGCAATAAAGGAGTTACTGAAATAGTTGGAGGCGTAGATTAAAGGAGTTATATATACGAAGTTGCTCATCATGCTCTTTAATGTCACCTTGAAGAATAATTAAAGTTATAGATAGTTTAAAGGAGTATTTTATAATACGGCCGAAGGGATAGTAAAGCTTAACAACACTGCCATATAGACGTTTACTGATCACCTACGGTTTATAAATTCTTCAATTGATTTGGACATATCAGAACGAATTTACCAAGAAAATGTTTATTTTAGTTCGGTTACTTTAAGTAGTCTCTTTTTATAAACTCCTATAATTATGTTTACAGATATAATGAAATATTTGTGTTTAACTAACATATAATACCAGTCCGCCTTCTACTCCGTGAACAGCCTAAAATCTGACACTGTCAAGGACTTGACTTCTGGAATCTGGACTCTACTTTTCCTTGAAAGGACCCAAAATAATAAGTGAAAAATAATGTATAAACTAACTCCCATCTTCGCTTCCACATCATAGGCATTCCGTAATAGCTGTAACTTTTTCAAAATATTTTCTTAATAAACCACTAAGAAATAATACGAATACACACAGTTCCGCGGAAAGTCGGTATATATTACTAGAGATATTTTGATTATTGAGTAAGTGCTATTTTGATTTTATTTGTACCTAAATGAAATTAGTTATAGCAGTTGTATTCAGGAAAGACGTGTTTTGTTATCCATTACGTACCGCCACTTTGCCTGTGTCAATTGGATGTTATATAAGCGTGATGTGTTATATAAATATGTTTATTCACGATCGAACCCAAAATCGCTAAATAAAAATGTCTAGATTATAAGGTACGATATCTTTATTCTGTTACGAAAAATACCTAAAAGTATTGAGCTCTCAATGTACCTTATTGAAATGGCGTACGTACAAAAGAACGTTTCTCAAACGATTTCCAAGCAATAGAAAATTTCAGTAGGAGACAAATCTGTATTTGAAAGGCTCCGGCAGCCAGGTCGAAACAATGAGTTGGCGGGGCGAAAAGCTTTGTTCACGATGTTTATAAAACACTCTGATGGGAATGAAGGCCGCCCACCCAACACAAATTGTTTTCTGTGTTGGTTTTTCAGGCAAAAACCGACTTTAATTTTCGTTCTTGGTTACGTTTTGTAGTGTTGAATTTTAATTTAGTAATTCAGCGATCCTGTTAAATTAATTTTTTTTCTCAGTAATAAAAACCTGCTTTTAAAACTATATGGTTACTATAACATTATTTAATTTGTTGCTTATTCTGATTGGTTTTTTCAAAGTCACAATTTTACTAGTAATAGTAATAAAACTATTTGACATAACGTATATGAGATAATGATGGAATATGTATTGCTACTGCTTAAGTATGAAAATTCTAACTGCACAGTAGTATACTTTCATCCGAATGTTCATAGGAATAATTCAGTGTCTGTCACAATGTGTCAGTAGGTACCAAAAACATTTGAACCAGTAGGTACCACGTGACATTATTAATCCTTATCAGATTTGAAGGCTAGTAAGAATAGAATGACAACTAAGCTGTCTGACTCTTTAGAATCTGGACTCACTGTCCATTTCTTATTGTGTTTTATACGAATTGTACTTATACCAAAACTCGCGCGTCAGTAAGTAGCAGAGTTTACCATACATGATACGAGTGACATAGTATTCATGGCAGTAGTAGGTGATGGTAACTCACGGTTCACTGTATGTTAAGCATTTTCAGACGTTCATTACGCTAATGGCATATTGTGGATTACAAAGACGAAACAGCTTACGGTGGTGGAATTTTTCATTGAACGTTCTTTACATCCGCTAAACTGCGACACCCTTTGCAGTTCATGTGAGGGTTAGAGGAAGATAAATATAAAATACAGATTGCTGACGTCACTATTTCGGCGGCTAAGAAGATTTTTACCTTGTCAAAGCAGGCGAGTATCCTTTTAAAAATTTTGTAATTGACCTAAAATTTGCTCTAAGATCTGCCCAAGTAAAATATGAATATTGATACTGATCTATAGGGTTCAGGGAGACATGCCACTCGAAAGAAGAACATTTAAAATATAGCTATGGTGCGGAGAATTGATTCAATGCTAATGTGTTGCAGACTTGCCTACTGAAATCTGAAATCTAGTTCGTCTGAATTGATCCCAAAACTGAGCGCGACAAAGAACGAAGGAGTTCAAAACAAAACACCTCCCACGCATCGTTTTGACATCTGAAACACCCCGACTACAAAACATAGTGCAATCTAGGTGAAAAGGTAACCTTATTTTCTTATGAAATTATTCTCTATTGTGTACCTGATATAGAATCATTTAAAGTTTCCAAACATACCTAATTAGTACTTACTTAATCAGATACAGAGGTAATAAACCTTTGTACCAAGTTACGAAAGTTTTCGGATTACATTTTTCCACCCACGGATTAATTTTTTTCCACTCTAGATTATCAACTATTTTCAATCCAGTGATATTGTCGGTTTAGACTACCCAATAAACAGAAAAATTTTATTTAATTTGAACAGCTTATTGTCTATGCAGCATGCACAAAACTTTAACATTTTCACATACTTGCCAGCTGTGATACTAATATTTCGGTTTTCGGAGTACCAAGTCCAAATTCTCTCTGAGGTACACAACAGGCCTACAAGAACGGGGTCATAAAAACTTAAAACGGTTCATAAATCAATGTGTTTTTCATGACATTGGCCCAATGTAATCATCAACTAAGTCTGCAAACTTAATGATGAGCACAGCTTTAATAGAAAAAGTGGTATTTACTTTTTTCACATACGTTCACCGTATTAGGTCGTTGAATCAATACGTAATTTTCACCGCAAATTTAACGGAAACTGTCAGATGATTTAATACACTTCTGTTGGGGCATGTTAATTATGTTTGTAGCCTAAATACTATGCACCATGTAATGCATACTGACATGAAAAATTTTGGTTCAAACAATAAAATCTGCTATGTTTATTTTGTTTTATAGAGAAACATTCCTAGTAAAGGAAATATTCTACGTGTATTCACTTTATACACAAATAAGTACAATAAAAAGACATGGATTTTAGTGAAAACCGTAATAAACTTTATCACACATCAGTTAAAGTTACTAGCACCGAAATAAAAAGAAACATTACATTCTCCACCACGATCAAAACAAAAACTTTTGTTTTTCTTTTCCTAATGACTAACATCGAATGATTATCTGAATATAATTTATCGTAATTTGTCTATTTGTGTTTTGAAGTTTGAAGTACATATTAAAAATTACGCAATAAGCGGGTATAATTGTGAGTAAGTTTCTTAATTACAGTAGAAATTTTCTATTAAAGACTCATAGTAATAACAATATAGTTTTTTTTTACTTGATGCAAATGAAATAAACGTCCAAGATTTAAAAATATTTTTTTCAGTCTTGTTACGTTTCAATACATACAAGATACATAAAAATAATGAAACAGGTCTTTGGTCGCAGGCGTTTGAATTACTTAGATTTAATTGTTCTCTTTGTTTTGCATGCTTGAGGGTTGAGCATTGTTCATATTACTCTGAATTAAAGGTATTTAACACGATTAGTTTTTATACAAAGAATACAGAATTTAAACCTGGATTTGTATAAGAAAATATATCTCACAAAAGACAGGAAAATGTAATGAAGGATTACTATCGTGTAAGGATGTACAATAACCTATTTTATTGTTATTGGTCTATGCAAACTCTGTAGAAATTGGACTGTAAACTACTAGAACTTAATATTTTATAGTAAACCCCTTGATGTAGGTGAATGTGGTTTAAGTGACATGCATGACGATAAAAACTATTCTAACTTTTCATAGTTTAACTACCGAATGGTAAAAGCAAAATATATTAAATTTAATAACAAATTTGACAAATAAAATTGTTGTTAATTTTCTTTTAGAAAAGAATTATTACAAAAAGTATCTCTACAATTTGTGTTAAACTCACTTCAGGCATCTATGCTCTGTGTCATCTAGTATTTTTAGTTTTAAAAATTCATTATTATCTTTAATTATCCATTAAATTTTTGCGTGTGTTTAATATTTCATTATAAGTAGATTTGTATACATGCTGAAGACAGTTATACAAGTTTTTTAAAGGTGAACTACATTATTCATGCAAAAAATAACAACAATGGAGAGAAATTCAAATGCCAAAATCCATTGAAAATTTATTACCTTAGTGCACTCTTGCGGTGCGGTATTCTCCTTACCTCATAATTTATCTTTTAAACACTAATATGATACGTAACTGAAATGTAAAAATATTAATATCTCGTGTGGCACGATACCTCGATAAGAATCAAATCCAGACTTTTAAATTTGTATAAAACCTAATTTCAACATAAACAACAATTATTTTTTACCGGCTCTTGTCCATAATAACAGTATGCAATGTTTTAATAGGTAAAGTAACATTAAAAACTGGAATCATTGTACCAAGTTCATTCTGAATTCGTATAATGGTACCACTAATGACTTATTATTGAGAGTTTGATAATAAATCCTTAATTACATTACTTCATATCAGAAACAATAATACGAATATTTGTTTTTGCTTTATATTCATGATACATAACATATAGCAGTAAAGAGTTTCTTTAACTCATAAGTTAGGTCTTTCATCGAGATATTCACACTTATAATTGTATAAATATGCAAATAAACTCTGTCACAAGGATGTAAAAACCAGCACTTTCAAATTCATCAGAGGCTTATAATGAATTCACCAACATATTAAAACGCATTAGACGTCAAAATTGTGTTAGACGAGTTTTAAATTGATTTTGGTTATTAGAATTTGTATACTTTTAGGGAGTTTATATTTGTAAGTCTGACACCAACTCTACGTGGTAGGTGTTGAGAAAGTCAGTCTATGTTGGTAAATTATAAAAGTTTTCCCTGCCAATAGTTTTTATATTTATTAACTCACCGTCTCGAATCAAAGCGGATTTCAACCATCAGTATATAACGTGTAATAATTTCTTAATCATTTACCGGCAATACAAAGTCACCAATCCCAACCTCCTGAAAACATCCTTGTGTGACTCACTCTTATTTTGCATATTATTCTAAGAGGACATTTTTGGAATCTGTTGTCATTATAGCTTTGCCGCCATGGTTACACCTAAAGCAAATGTAAAAATACTTGCTAACGCTCAGACATATACTATGGGTGGCATGCACTATAAATGTACTCGGTATTTATAATATATCACTGAAGCTGTATTTAAAATGTCTAGTGCTAAGGTAAAATCGTTTTCAAGATGTAGAGCGGACATGAAGAGAGACAGAAATTTCATTTTACCCTTCCAGTCATAAAGAACACTTCGTTTACCTATAGACCTTACAAACACGCTATAACATAATAAAATAAAAATTCTTTAAAGGATTTGATCCACCCAACTACTGCAACATTTTTGCTAATATCTCTCAAATCATTGGCATATGTAACAAATATCTTTCTCCCATATATATTCTCTTAACTATAAACGCTTCAGAACACGGTGTGTTACAGTGGAAAACTTCTATAGCAGTTAAATCTCAACCCCCTTTACTTGTATATTAATATAAAACACAAATTTGGTTAGCATTTTTAGCACTTATATATATATTTTGTTAATAATCATACTCGTTTGGATACGTAAATTCGGAAAACCTAAAAAGTAAGTATGTAAATTTTTTACAAAAGGGTTGTAAATACTTTTTCTCATTATTGAATTTTTAAGAAACTGTTTAATTATCAAGGGAATTCTATGTAACATGCATGTCAGATATTTCGACTTTTGAGTGGTTTTGCGAAATAACTTTGTCTCTATTACTACATTTTCGTAACTTAAACGTTATTTAGTATTCGGGCCCTACTTATTGTATGTTAAAATAATATATTCTCATTCGCTTAATATACACATTATTATAATGAATTTGTAAATATAGCTATTACGGTTAACCTGGAGAAATTAGTATCTAAACAAAGATGTGCCTTATTCTCAAATACTAGGTTGTAAACTAGAAAATAATCGTAACAAAGTTTTAATATTTGTTAATAGTAAGAATTTCTGCAATGTTTTATATGATGGTACACTTTTATTAGCATTCCATTTTTATTTAAGGGCAATCCAAAATATTAAAATTCCCTTATGTAAACTTTGACAAGCTTGCGATGATTGTGTCACAAACACAACTGTATTCAGTATTGTAGAGTGTCCCCGCTGCGTCAGCTGTGACGCAACGCTACGGGAAGCCACTTGCTACTTGATGGTGTTTACTACGCTATATTCCTGTTATTGTAACTGCAAGTGTACTAGTATTCTTCAAATGGATATTTGCTTTTTATAAAACGCACTGAATAAAATAGCTTTTACTGTGCTTTTGCAAGTTTAAATGCATCGTTAAATACTTTCATTATCAGGCATATTTTTGTGAAAAAACATTATTCTTTATCGCCAAAGTAATGTTTTTAATTCATTTATATTTACTTTTTATTCATAAAAGTATAATATTTAGGTCAGATCAATGTTTCGCATATATAGAAACGTTATTAAATGGCAGTATGATAAATATCAATATATCTTAACCTCGACAATTCCATATATTTCAAAACTGGTAATTTGGCGTATATATAAAGAGATTCTAAATCCAGTAGCTATTAACCTAGGAAAACACAAATAACTATTTATTAAAAAACAAATGTTACTATTTTAATAGGCAAGCTGAGAAAACTTTTACACTTTCTTCGGAAAAGCCAATTGTCATTCCTTACGGAGAGAGAATATATTGAGCATAGGAAAGGTTTGTGGTATAGGCCGCCTCTTATCAAAATCCCTTAAAGAGGGATAGAGCGCTCTATACTTAAGAAACGTAACCTTGTAAGATTGGGAGGCTTGCACGGTTCCAGCTTCCTCCAGTCAAAGTGGATAGGGGACAAACCTCCATCATGTTTACCTACAGAACCTAAGCAGCAGCCTTTAATACTAATGAGGCTCATCCACTCAACAATTAATTATTCGCTTTACTTAATTAGTCGAACTGTGCAGTTACTAATGTGACAATCCTGATTACCCACATCAGAGTAGCAGCTGTACCCAATATATATTTAACCAAAATGAATAAACGGTCAGATTTAAACACACTTCACATTGTTTTAGAAGTTCTATTATGAGATAAATAAAGTAAGTATAATTGCGTATTAACTTTTAGTTAAAATTAAATTAGTTTAATGTGACATCGCTTGGGTTCATTCTCTCCAGTATTGACCTTATGCTCTTCGTGCACTAGTCAGGGATAACTTAACTATGGCTTTGAGTGGAAGGCAACTGTCCAAATCTATTATTTATAAGTTTTTATTGCATTGGATGTTTTTACTCATGGATAAGAAGATATATTTATATCTGTACGTGCTATACGTTTCGTAATACATAACAATGGTACAATGGTAAAGTCCTACCAACCTAACACATAATTGCAAACTAAAAACTAACAGACTTCCTATTTCACCAAGATGAAGTTAGGGCTTAGAAGCCTACTCTGGCACAACCCGAGAACCAACAAGTTAAAAGTGAATTCCGATCTACCATCATTTACCGGTCCGAGGGATTGCTTGTAAGGATAGACAGCTCAGCGGTCACCCGCCCAAACAGTAATAACGCTTGTCGTTGCTTGATTGTATTCAAAAATCAACACAGCTATTGTTTTAAAAGTCTATATGGTATTAATATACAGGGTTATCATAAAATAATAGTGCGGTTTCAGTAATTCGTAGGAAGGTAGTAGGGAAATGTCTAGATGTTGTATTGGTATCTCTGAATGCCTCCTACCCAAAAGTTTTTTATAAGCTATTCTAACCTAAAAATCAGTTCTTTTTATGTTGATGCGGAGAGTTTAGTGAGTTTATGTGTTCTAGGATAAGCATGAAGCAATTTGTGTTATATTGTTGGGTAAAATAAAATCCGTCATTTTAGTTTAACGTGCGTTCCGACTTAAATTTGTAAAAGATCCACCACACAAAAATAACTTAACACGATTAAATTAGAAAAAATTAGAAGAAACTGGATCAGTTGAGAAACAGAAATCAATCGGCATACCGAGTGTACCAGACGTAACGCTTGAACTAACTAAATAGTAAGCAGTTAGAATTCCTGAGAAGTTCATCGCTCGTCGAAGCGTTAAATTAAAAAAATTACATTCATACAGTTTTACATATAAAACTCAAATTACATGCTTAAAAAATCTAAATTCTGCAATAATTTAAACCCAATGATTGTGCAAATCGTTACAATTTCGCTGTTGAAATGTTGGACAGAATAATAGAAAACAAATTATTTTAAGATGATATAATCTTTTAAGACGAAGATACTTGCCATGTGAACGGATGTGTAATAAACTCAAATCACGAATATGGGGATCTGAAAACCCAAATGAAATTGTTGGCAAACAACTTCATTTTCCTAAATTTAATGTTTAGTACGATGTTATTATTGCTTTAGTTTCTTTGTTCTCTTTAGATTATTTGCTGGAAAAACAATTAATGGGATTGTGTATTTTGACATGTTGACAAATTATTGCTAATAAAACATTCGTAACCATGTATTAGAATTAAATTTTATCTAAACACAATGAAGCCTGTAGGTTTTGCAGTTTCAAAAATAAGTAATTAATGTTAGACCTTTGCCTACTCTTATGACAGTAGCATATAATATAAAAGTAAAACATTGATAATAAAACAAGAATAATGAAACATGATTCAAAAACTAAACACTCACGGACTACCAGTTTCCTTGTAGCTAAATTAAACAATACAAAAACAATACAAGCACCTTCGAACAGCAGAGGCTCCCCGTCAAATGACACAGCTCACACAGCTCAGCGGGACCAGCCAACATTACTCAATAAAGTTTTGTTTGTGGTAGGTTCAACACAAGACACGATCCTGAGAAGTGTCTATAGATATTCAAAATACCTGTAGTTGTGTGTGTGTGTATATATAAACTTAATTTAAATTGTTTATAAGTGACAATAGCAGAATTTAATCTTTTCAATAAATATTGAATCATAAAAAGTACTTGCTCCGCCGAGACTCGAACCCGGATCTCTCACTTGCCGGGTGAATGTGCTACCATTACACAACAGAGCCCTTACTTTTTAGGAATAAATTATTATGTATTTGGCCGTATCTGTCACATATGCGTTTAAATAACCAAACTATCGGAATACCAAACACTTGGCAAAAAGCCTTTCAACACTTATAATAGTTTGTGCAATATAATATGATATATAATTTTTTCTTTTCCGTAATTGTTATTTTTAACCTATGATAATAATATTGTCTGTCCTAGTGGGAATATTGCGTCCTTAATATTAACCACAAGAATTTTATTCGATTTAGTTGTAGGATTATACTCTCCTTAAATACTGTTTTTTTTAATTTCAGGTTTCTTTGGTGCAAAGTTAATAGAACATTGACAATATAAATTTCAAGAAAGATATGATTATAAATAATAGTTTTAGTACAAGAGAAGCAAATGTCTCAATTGATGGATCAGTTAGTCGAACGAGCCATTAATCACCTATTCTATTCAATTTCACATTGCAATATGTTTCAACGTAACGATTGTAATGTTATACAAATATAAAGGCTAAAATTTAGTAAATCCCCAATAAATCCATAAACACGTGGCTTGTAAGTAATATTGCCACCAGTTTCCTACTGGTTTAATAGTTAGTTCACTCTATTACATTAGAATCAGACAAATAATAAGAGAATATGTGTTCTCATTACTATTCAATCTGATACATCTCCCTTGTATAAACTATATTCCACACAAAAATTAAAGATGAAATATTCAGTACAGTTATTTGCATACAAGTATAGTCTTTTTATGTTGTGATTTTATCAGAACTGTCACTAAATAGTTCTAAAACGCTGCCGTGGTACAATGGAAATGTAACACTATAACCCAACTAAAATATTCATATTGCTGGTATTTCGTTCAGGGCTAGTGAACGATACGTGGGAATTTTCTTTACAGTGCTTTTACGCTGCCCAAGAGAGGAATTTGTTTCGTGTAATGACTTTACCACAACTTCCCGCAATACTTGACTGACAACTGACCGATCGTTTCCTTCAAGAATTCTTTACGACTTTGTAATAAAGTTGAGAAACTTTATTTCTTGTTTGTAAGTAGTGTTTTTTTATTTATTACTTCAATACAATTAGTTTGATAGTTATATTTGATAATGCTAAATAATCTAATTAAATTAATAGGCAGAAATGTATGATTTAACTCAATATATATTCACGTACAGTCATAATATTGTTCTTACGATAGTAAACTATACCCAGGATATGAATGGTGTGTATATCGTAAGTTTTTGTGGGATAGATAAATAATGTATATAAGTACAAGTATATTGTATACTAATACTAAAAAACGATGCTGTACGTCAGTTTGCTCTGGAACGTTAATATTAAGAGATGTATCAATGGAAGTCTGGCCGCACTACACACATCCCTCAACATTCGGCACATTATTATCAGCTGATTCTTAGTGAGAGGTAACGTATCGTATCTCTTCGCTTGTTTAATTATTTTTTGTTCTTGTGTGTTCAATTATGTTGCATGTTTTTTACTTTTTTATTTGCTCACGTCCTGTGTCATAATGAAAACACATATTAATTTATATCGTTAATGATTATTTAGTTCAAGCTATTATCCCATAACTAGTTATGATTTTGTTACAACTGGCAACATTACGCCGTAACCAAGGCTTGCATTGATACGCCTCGTACTATAGTAATGTCAATTCCATAGACTTGAAGGTTCTGCTTTACAAGCAGCCACATTGCTACATACAAGCAGCTATACATCTTGTGTACAACTCCTCCACAAAGGAACGAACCATGAACATATTCCGCCTTACGAATATGGTTCATAGAATGCAGGGAATTGTGTGAATAGGCAGTCGCCAAAGTAGTGCTCGTTGTGTTGCTAATTCTTCGTCCCCGATTGGCTGGAATTGTTTGTACTTTTGTTCTCTGCCCCCAATATCGGTACCGCTGTAATGGTAATGTGTTCAAAGATACTGATATAGCATGGCAAGTACTGAGTAACAGTACTTTCTTGTTTTGATCTTATGAGATGGATCTATTCAAATAGACGTAGACTCCAAATTACAGGAGTCAAGTCAATGGCAATGCCAGGTTAAATACGTAAAGAGTGTAGTTGAGTATTGATACACAAAAACGATTTTTGATATACCGATATGTGTAATAACTTATCTGATTTAAACTCACAGTTTTGTTGAAAATGCAATATTTAAATATGCATGGTGTCTTAATTAAAACAAGCTAAGATATATCAAAATATTTAGAGGCATCGTTACAGTTTGAAATGTTTCATCGGCTAAAATTTCCCTGGACTTAGTTTTTGTCTTTTATTTTTTTTTCTTTTGCACAGTTAAATAAGCTTCCTTCATAGAATATTTCTTAAATCATTACCTAAGTTACATATGATTCACTATGCTAGTAGTTTTAACGTTCCGCAAGAAATGATAATTTTAAGAGTTAATGGTAATACTCAATGAAAATATCCTACTTAAGCGATGATAGGGAATTATTCAGATAATTGTGGTGAACGGGTAAAATCGAACTCCTAAATTTAGTAATAACGACTGAGTGCTTTATTTATTTAATGTAAGTGATTTTAAATTTAATCAAGACTGTGTTTAACTTTCCTAAAGAAAATTTCGAGAAGTTTTACGGAAACTATTAGGTTGTTAAACGAAAACATTTGAAGAGTTTTAGGTTGCTCATATTTTATTCGTTGACTCTTAATTTGGAGTTTATGTCGGATATATGAGGATAAAAGTGATATCATCGAAGGAAAAAAGGATATTTATCTGGTTGGAAAAATGTACAAAAAGGGCCAGAGAAGGTTCCAATGGCCATACTAAAAATAATTTGTAATTTAAAATTTTGTATTATAGGTCGTGCAATAAATCAAACGTGCAATAAATTTTCTCTGCTCCTAACATGATTACACATACATTCCACCAAGACAACACGATAAGAAAGAGAGAACAACTCAAACTCCTAGTTTAGATTCCAGAAGTAGTCTTTGATACAACACATTTAATTAACTGGAGCTGAAGAGAACGTGTTTTATCCTGGCGACATGGAGGCAATTAGCTCCGTCAAACAAAAGAGATAAGGCGAGACTAGGTTGTTTTATTGAAAATTTATCGTGCTGAGGCCGTTTTTTCACGTGCCCTTCACTTTTTTCTTCTTCATATTTTGTAACAACAATTTATAATCTTAAATAATCAATATTTATTTTATATAACATTACAAAAACTAAAAGTGATAGTTTAACCTTATATGTGTTTTTATGATGAAGAAAATGTTTTTTTTATTGTATATATGTGGTCACCATAATTTACTTTAATGTTAGTACTTTTTTCAATTGCTGATTTAGCCTCGTTTCTGATAAAGAAAATATATATACATACACAGCTCTGAGAACCCTATTCTTGTTAAAAGGCAAATAATTTAAGTTGTAAACAGTCTTTAAATGTAAAGGTTCACTACATTGCATTGTCTCTTATATTTGCATTGATAGCAGTTAACCGCTCCTAGATTATTACATTAGTTCCAAAGCCCAATACATAAACTTATTGAATCAAACGAATTGCTCTTTCATTTTTTTGTTGATTTCTTGACGCCGATCAAGTTGTTCCTCCATGTTGCTCATGAAGTACATATTTGTAAACATTTATACTGTGCATCTTCAAGAAGTTGCAATGATCCAGTTCGATAGTGAATCTATCCTTCTATGTATAATATCACAGGCAAATTTAGCATTACTTACTTAAAACACTTTAGAATTAGAATTGTTAATACATAATTTTGTGTTCACTGGAAGATATTTCTAGTACGGCTAAGTATAGTGTGTTTTATTGCTATACATACTTAGAAAGTCGGATTATACCCAAGTTTCTGATTAATATTTGCCCCAAAAGAAGTAATTTTTAAACAACAATTGTATTTCTAAGTATTTGCAAAAAATATATATATATATATACTTTAATTAAAATTAATAAAAAGTTGCAGTAGCCGAATTTAATCATTTCAATCAACATTGAATGATAAAAAGTACTTGGTCCACCGGCGCTCGAACCCGGATCTCTAACTTGCCGGGTGAATGGGATACCACTACACCACAGATCTCTTACTTTTTACGATTTAATTTTTGTGTATTTGGCCGTATCTGTCACATATGCGTTACAATAACCAAACCAACATATGATCGGAAGACAAAATACTTGTTAAAAGGCCTTTTAACACTTTAAATTGTTTGTGCCATATAATATGATATACATTCTTTTCTTTGTCGTAATTGTTATTTTCAACCTCTGGTCCGAGGGCGTAATAAAAGTAGTCAAATACCAAGAAAAACACATTAACAGTTTTTAAAATATGTGCACATTCATTTGAGACTTTCACTTTTCTAACAAATACATTGTTGGCAAATATTTACGAAATGTTTCTAAAGAATACATTTATATTAATCCATGCAAAGAAACACAAGTTGCCCATGTTTCAATGTAGCTTAACAATTTATAAAGTATTATATGACGTATCTAAAAATATTTCAATCTTCTGTTGAAGCGTTAATGGGAATAAGATTAAGAACTCAATTTAAAGAAATACTAGAATAACTAGATCTGGCAAAATATCTTTCTAAATGCCTATACGATAATATCCTTTGACAGAATACTATGAACATATATGCATATCATATTGCAATGACTTTTAGTATAAATAATAATTTGCTGTACTTATTTACCTTACAAAGTATGTAATTAATTTGACTCACCCATAGGCATAAAAAATTGTGTAGTTGAAACATAAATTTTAAGGTAACTGTACGTATAGTCCTCTTTATTAGATTTAGAAAATATACGTTCTTACTATAAGGAGTCAAATAGTGCAAGTAAATGGCTTTGGTCAAATCAAACTTAATCGTATGGCTAGTATAGCATGGTCTAGTTATTGATTTTGGCCCCGGTCCAGTCATTTCACCACGGACATGTTTATTGAGGCTAACCTCGTAGTTTATTAACTTCTCGGCATGTAGAGTTTTAAGGCTAGAATACTTTTAATACGACACATTGATGTTTATTTTCTTCAAATACATTTTACGGACTGCCATGCAATATACATAAAACCCATAAATCTTCTACTCGTATTAATGCAATGGAAACTCTTCTACAACCTACTCAAAAATTTAGTAATTTTCTTTTGGAGATGAATATAAAAATTTTCAAAATATGTAACTGGAAAAATAAGGAGGGTAAAAATGAATTACTACTCTTCTCTTATTGATAACTGTAATGAAGACCCGAGAATATACTAGAGTGTAATAAAAGGAATTTTAAAAAATAAAAACAAATCTCTGAGTGTAATTAAAGATGAGGATAGGTTGGTTGATGTCAATGGTAATAAACTTGAAGTTGCTAATGAATTCAAAAAATACTATACATCTGTAATTTTCAAATTAAAATCTGAACACTTTGGAAGGGATCTGTTTTTGGACAGTTTTAATAATTGTAAAATTTTGATTAATAGTTTTGATTGTAAATATGAAGATGTTGTAAATGTTAATAATTCAATTAAAAACAAGCGTGCCCTGGTATTTATAGTATCAATATAATTACTATCAAGCAAAACCTACATATATTTGCACCCCTTTTGTACTGTATGTTAACAAAAAATTATTAGAATAGAGAAGGTTGCCTGACGAGTTCAAGATATCCTCAGTAGTCCCTATTTTAAATCAGGCGTCCCCTCAGATGTATCGTCATATAGGCCAATTTATGAAATTATTGTGACAGCTAAAATGTTTTAGACTCCAATTAAAAAATAAATTGTAGATTATTTTTGCCAAATGTCGCCTTTTTCTTGTAACTAGTATGAGTTCCTTCCTGGAAGAGGAAAAGATTTAGCTGTTAAGAGACATATTAACTCGATTTTAAATGTATCTGATAATATAAATATAAAGTGGCTGTTTACCTTGACTTTCAAAAAGCATTCGATGAACTAGACATAGATATTTTATTAAATAAATCCAGGTACTATGGTTTTGGTGGTTTGGATCTCGCATGGTTGAAACCTTTTTGTAAAGGGAGGATGCAGGTTTTTAAAATTAATAATGTTACGAGTGATCCCTTAAAATTGTACTTTGGCACAGCTCAGGGTGGAGTGTTAGGGCCGATTACTTGTTTTTAGTTTACATAAATGACGTGTTAGACTTGGAAATGTATTCATCCATGTATGCCTATGCTGACGACACTGCACTTGTTTTCTCTGTCTATAATAAACAATCACTACAATTATAAATTAGACGTGATCTGCACAAGTTTTCGCAATGGTTGTCGACTTTTGATTCTTATAGATTTAAATGTATAGTTTTTTTACTATCATCTCACCAATGGGCATCATATGCATGAATTTAATTTATTTTGTCATAAAAATAAGTGTATTTATTATTGTACTTGTAGTAATATTGAGGTATTAGATTATGTTAAATATTTAGGGTTGTACATAGATAAACGCCTTAAATAGGATCATAACATAGACTTTCTGTCCAAAAAGTTGAGAAAGGTTAATTAATAATGTACTCTACCACATAAAAAGTTGTGTAAGAAACGACCAGTTGAAAAATGTTTATCTTTCATGGTTTCAAAGTCTCATTAGGTTCGGATTGATTCACTAAGGTGGAACTTATATTTAGATAAATAGTGAAATTGTGAATCAAAGAATGCCTTAAGATAAATATACGATGTAAGACGCAAGGACAAGAAGAGATAAATCTTTCCGAAAGTAATATTTTAACCTTTAAACAACTATACCAATACTCTGTAAATATTGTTTGTTCAAAAGTTTATTGGTCAATTTGAATTTAGGGAAAATATTTCTATTCTATTTCTTGAATATTTTCTTTATAAAATGCAATGATGTCATAAAATAAATTCACTTACTCTATTAAAATGTATTTATTAATATTTACTCAGTGGTCGAAACACTCTGCCATAGATAGAAAGAGTTGGAAGTAGTTAGTCACTAATTGGTTGCAATGAGCTCCCCGAACCTATTGTAATGTCGCATATGTCTCATTACGAGAGTTAAAGTTTCATTCAAGGTGAAAATTAAAGCTTTCCCACTAGTTGGTATCGAGTCTTAACTAATAATAGGTTACAACATTTGTTATCTTTCTATAGTTAACAGATTGTAGTCAAATATTCTCAAAAAAAAAACTAGATTTAATGGTATTTTTCTATATTTTGTTAAGCGATGCAAAACTTTATACATAACGAACTCGTTATGTTTATAAAATCGATCTTTTTAATACGTGCATAACCTTTAATTCATGCGTTCATTTAAAACTAAATTTATGTAAAGTATAGTACATCTAAAAATACAAAATAGCTTAGTTTCTTTATATAAATTAGTAGTAAATAACCAAGAAGTTTCTTGTGCAATATGGGTTGTTGTTCTACTCTATTACTCTTATTGTTCCTTGTTTTTTGCAGTATTCTTTATACGTGTATTTTTTCTCATTACTGTTTTTGCGTAGATTAAAAAGAAGCCTGACATCACTCTATTAACGGTATGTCCAAGAATTTATTTTTGAACCGACACTATGTATGCAGCAATCTTAGCAAAGTCTTATATCTCACTTTTTAAATAATTAACAATGTAGAATATAATAATATTCATGTTATGAAATAAAATGTACTACCTACACGAGAAGATCATTTTAACTTGCGTCGAACTTAACACAAAGAATCGAAAATTACAACAGTGGAAATGAATGTAGCTACAAACTATTGAGAGGATATAATATATTTTTGTTATTTAGATACGGAATAATTAAAATGCGATTATAGTGTCAAATATATATTCAATAATATGCAAAATGTTTGTCATTGGGTCTTTATAAATAACAATTACGGTGTATTTAAGATGGCAGGGTATTTAACGAACTAACCAAACCACAATAAACATTTCCGTGGTGAAATGGCTGGACCGTGGCCAAAATCAATAACTAGAAACATGTTATACTGCCTGTAACCTTCGTTTTATCTGCTTTGCGGTATGTGTACCACGTAACTTTCCCTTAACTGCCATTTAAGTTCTTATTGTATTAAAGGGACTATTACTTCATGTTATTTCAAAAAAAAATTTACATTACTTTTTACACCAAATGATTTCAATTTTTAAATACTTTTACACATTTTAATTGAATTTATAGAGAAAAACCTTTATTCTACATTTCAAGAGATACAAATCTTACATAGAGCTAATAATATACAATAGTTACATTAGGCCAGTGAAAATTCTTCTAAGATTGAAAAATAAGAATGCGTGATATATCAGATTTTTAATGATTATTTATACATACACGAAAATCCCATATGTTTTGATTTTTACAAGATATACGATACACATTATTATGTCGATTTAAATATTATATGTTTCTTTCAATGAAAAATGTTACTTCATCGTGCAATTAATTTTTGTTATTGAGTTAATTTTTTTTAATCTACTTATTTGCAATGCATACAATAAATTGGATAGTTTTTGCCAAGTATATATTTACTATTTTATTTAATACTGAACACGAAAATAAACTAATTTAGATTTATAACATTTTATTATTACAATAATATAACACATCAAATAGCATAATAATCGTATCTCGAATAAGAACAGATATATGAACTTTAAATTGTGTATGAAGAATCATTTATGCACGAAAACAATATGTTTGATGTTGGTACATGTTACTCCATGGGATTTTGCTGAGGGTTAGTGGATATTTTTACAATATCTTTATAGTTAAAAACTATGCAATGGAGAAAATATGAGATTAAATAAATTTAAGTACAACATACAATATTTAAAAGATTTGAGATATGTAACGTTGTCTAACTACCGCATACCATACATTGTATAATAAATAAACTAGCATGAAATCAAGTTTAATGAAGAAAAACGTAAATTTACGAGAATGCAAGATGTCTCAAGAAATAGTTCATTTTAGACTTAAAATTTTGCATAACACTTAATTTCTCTATAAGTGTGAAAATGAGTTTTATGATTAAGCATGTCTAACCAATTAATGGGCGGGGGTTCTTAAGGTCTGGGACGAATTTAATTAAATTTTTCAGTTTATTGTACATAAAATCCGATAAATTGAATACCAATACTTACGCCATAAAAACATCTCTTTCGCTTTTTTCTGTCCTTTTCCAGGTAATCATGTGAAATATTTTACATTTCGTTGAAAAACAGTTTTTGGTCATATATTAATATGAACCTTTTTCATTATTTTATGATAGGAAACCGCTTGTGAGGTTTTTCGGGTTACTCGTGGATACCATTTATATATATAATATATATATATATATATATATATATATATATATATATATATATATATATATATATTTAAATAAACATTGAATCGCAAAAAGTACTTGCTCCGCTGGGACTCGAACCCGGATCTCTCACTTGCCGGGTGAATGTGCTACCATATATATATATATATATATATATATATGACAATAGAAATATTATATAACAACTACTTTGAAGTATATAATAAAATTCCTTTTTTATGTACTATTATCTCTTATCATAATTAAGTTTTTTTTTAATATTTAATATTATATGAATTAATATAATTTCCTAGTTGGTTTTATCAGGCTCTATTATTATTTATCACAATATTTCCTGGAAAATTGGTTCAAAAATTTTCAAACAGAGCGGAAGCTTTTATTAACATTACTTGTAATATAAATCCAAGAAAATTCACGTCGATTCTTATTCTAGTAGCTAATATAAACAAGAGGACAACAGTACAAACTCCTTGAAATAGCGAGTGGCTCCCCGTCGCGTCACAGCTCACACCGCGGGGCTACTCTACGATACAATATAGTTTTGTTTGTGGTAGGATTGGCACAAGCTATTTAAAGTTTATTTTAAGAATCCTTTTTGAAATCTAATTATAATCATTAATTATATACCTCTTTATGTGCAGTTGTATTTATGTATCATTAGGTACAATCTGTAGTAAAATGTTAGTAAAAAATAATGGTCATCTAAAGCCTAAAGGTTTGAAAATTAGGAAGCTATACTATGGATGCCATATGACAGTTTCCGTGAATTGAAATATAAGGATTCAATATTTCTGAATGGAAAGTTTAAATAGTTAAAGGATCCTATATAGATCATATTTTCTTTTAGTAAATCACGCAAATTTTCTTGAGTTGGCTTAATTTCATATTTATTGGACACAGCTAGATGCAATGCTATTTAAAAGCAATATGATAATATTGCATTTGTATATTTTTAAGGGATATCTTTTAAAGACTAATTTGAGTTCAATAAGAAAAGGTTAATTTTTAAAAACCAAAGTACATACAGTAGGTGAATAATCAGGCGAGCATAACTTAAAAACCGTCTTGAAATACAAGTGAACTATGTCAGTTATAATATCACCTGGAGCGGCACCTGCGAATACCGACTGTTATTTATGTAACAGTGAAAAGTGTTAATTACAGCTTTGAAATTAAGGACACATGCAATATTCTATTGCAATTGATTGCAACGCATATTGTTATAATAATATAGAATATAAAAAATATCAGAGGTATACTTTTAGTAGGTATTAAATTGCCCAATTTATCGTTTACCTTGTTTCACTTACTAACAAATTTATTTAAAATACTTGAATTGTTATTTTGAACAGGATTGAATTTATGTACTGTAATGTAATGTAATTTATTTGAATTGTATTATATAATAAATACAACTGTATTCATTATAAAAAATAAATATTATCCAGCGTTCTTTATAGCAATATACGCATGAGTAGTCAATTTTCTTTTAGACCCCAATGTAATAACGCTGTTTATAACTTCTTTGGTACAAAGAGTTTTGTTTTTAGATGCTGCTTAAAGAGATCGTGGTCTTACAAGAAACACGACCTTTGTGGTTCAACCACGCGAAAACAAGCTTGAGACGTACAGATAAAATAGAAATATATTATTACCGATATTTCTTGTACATTACTCTAGAGTGGGTAAGTCTACTTCAAAGAAAAGTATAATACTTAATTTATGGCGTTGAATGAGACACAACTGATGATTTTTGTTTTAAATTTCAAGTAATATTTTCATTGTCAGATTGGTTAACCTTTATAAGAGTTATTCCGTAATTTCGCATAACTTCTAATATTACCCATTCGAAAACGATAAGACTATTTTAATGTTTTTAATTGATGAGGATTTCCAATATAACGTAGAACAAAAATACAGAATAAATTTTAAACACGAAGTTTTAAAATTCCCATTTACTATTTATTATATGTATCGTAAAAAGAGTTATAATGTTTATATTAACTTATTTTGTAGGGAATATACCAAATATTTATGCAGTGCAATATTTCTGCGGGCGAGGTAACTCTAATTTCACAAAATCGGCTACACCATGACAATCTTATAAATGGTAGACAAGATTTCTTGTTAAAAAACCATGTTAAGTAAGTGACTATATAATAAATGAATAAATGAATAAATGATTTATTTCCATCAATAAAATAATTTTTAAAGTAACACTTTTATAACCCAGGAAATAATGCTGGTCAGTATCAAGTAAGCGACCAGCATGAAAAAAATATACATCTATTTAAAAAGAAATTAACAAATTTGAGTCCAGTTCTACTTTAAAAACTACAGAACTAAGAGCTCTCCGCAGCGTCCAAATAACACCATGGCATCTAATATAACTAAAAAAGAAAACAAACTAAATAAAAAATAAAAATACAAAGCATTTCTTCTTAAACTAAATAGGTCTTTTCCAAAGTATTATCTTCTTATACAAAATAATATATATTGTGTATATTTGTAATGTTTTTTAACATAAGACTTTGTAGTTGGTTATAATTAAAAAAAAGAGAGAATAAAATAAATAATAAAATGAAACTATGAGAATACTATTATTTATTGCTGGTTTTTTTTTTTTTTTTTTTTTTTTTTTTTTTTTTTATATATATATACATACATATATAAGTACAACACTAGACTTAAAAAGGAGTTTAAGAACTCAATGCACTTATTTAGAAAAAGCCATTCTTTTAATTTTTTTGAAAATAATTTAACATTGCTAATTTGTTTTATTTTAAGCGGCAATTGGTTGAAATACTTGGGTCCATTATAAAGAAATGATTGTCTGAGCATAGTTTTGTTGACCTTTGGAATTCTATAAGTTATTTTTTGAGTGTTTCTTGTAGAGTAATAAAGGTTGTTTGTCCCCTGATTTCCGCTTCTAATGTAAAATAATCTTAGGACTTTGAATACAAAAAAGATGTTGAACAGGTAGAATATTTAATGTAACGAATAACGGAAATGAACTTTCTTGTTTTTGTTTGTTTAAGATTATTCGCAAATAATGGTTTTGTGTTATTCTCAGTCTATTTAACAGGTATTTTGAAGCATTTCCCCAGCAAATTATTCCGTATTGGATACGTGACTGAATTAACCCAAAATAAAGTGATCGTAAAAGAGATTCATTACAAAAATTCCTTAAAAAATAAAATTTTCGAATACTGATGGAAATAGATTTATGTAATGCAATAATATGATGTTGCCAAGTTATTTTTTTCATCTAAAGTTATTCCCAAATATTTGACAAATTTGACTTTTTCTATAGATTGACAGTTACAATCGATTAATCTCGATTTGTACATGTGTAATCGTTGATATAAAATATTTTTTTCAAAGTCAAAGCCTCTTAAATCGAAATTTACATACTTTGTTTTGCTGACATTTTATTCCATTTTATTTAATGTACACCAATTTCTCTCAAAGTTTTCAAGTCTGTGTTTATATTTTCCCAAATTACATTAATGTTGCTATGCGAATAGGAATAGCGCAATGTCATCCGCAAAAGCGTTTACTTGTCCAGAAAATTTTGAGAGATGAGATCATTTATAAAGATCAGGAACAGATTTGCTGAAAGTACAGCTCCTTGAGGCACACCTACAGTGACCGGTAGTGGCGGGCTAAGGCTGTTGCCGACCTTCACCCTCTGAGTGCGGCCCTGTAAGGTAACTTCGAAACCAGTCCAAAGCCACACCTCTTACACCCATCGCTCTCATCATTTATAATAAAGTGTCATGGCTTACTAAATCAAATGCTTTTTTGAAATCAATAAAAAACACCTGTTATTTTATTATTTTGATTAATACTACTATAAATGCTATCAGTTACTTTTATTAGTGCGTCCTCCGTGGATTTTCCTTTTATGAAACCAAATTGGTTGTTACTTAATAATGAATTTTTGCTTATGTAATTAATTAATCTGATTCTCATGGCTTTTTCAATTATTTTAGAAAATACTGATAACAGGGCTTATGGGTCTTAGATTATTTACATTGTGAGAACATTTTCCTTTTTTAATAATGGCACAACTATACTAAGCTTTAATTTATTTGGAAATACTCCTGTGGTAAAGCTCAAGTTGATAATATAGGAGAGTAATGGAGCAATTTCATCTGCAATACGTTTGACTAAAACTATATTGAAGCTATCATATCCCCGAGGATTTTTATTCTTTAAACTGCTAATTATATTTCTTACTTCATTTGTTGTTACTGGGCTTAAAAATAAAGAGTTCAAACTGGATTGGGGATACTTATATTGTGTACGTGGAAAGATATTGTTTGTGCCTATTTGTGATTGTATGTTTACAAAAATGTTTATTAGCCTCTTCAGCAATCATTTCCGGATTTACAAGAATTGTACCGTCTTCAAGTATTAGCTTGTCACGGTTTTTACCACCCGGCCTCCAGTTAAGTTGTTTATTATTTTCCATTGTTGTGAAGCGTCTCCATACAATTGGAGAGTTTATTAGAATAATATTCATTTTTTGTTAAATCAATTTTGTTTTTTAAATCTTTACAAAATGTTACTATAGTAAGTTAAAAAAATGGTGTATCGTATGGCCCTTTTTTTGATATTTTATACAACTTTCTTCTTTTTTTCTATGTTTTTTAACAAATTGTTAGTTATCCAAGGACTTCTAGTTCTAGCTTTATCTATCTTTTCACATTTACTTTGAGACTTTGTATTATTGTTAACAATATTGCTTAGTGTTTCGTGAAACTTATCGTAACATTCATTAACATTATTCATTGTGTAAAACTCATCCCAATTAACATTTTTTAACTGAAGGCTAATACTATCATAGTCAACTACTGTTTTTGTTTGCAAGCTGAGATTTTTATTTGTTTTCAATAAGCTAACTTCTTTTTGTTCCATGATTAGTCCTATAATGTAGTGATCTGTGATATTTATATCAAAAGTTGCATATTTAAATGTGTTTATATTTCTGTGTTTTATAAAAATGTGGTCAATACAAGACTGTGTTGTTTTGCGTAATTCTAGTCGGAGTGTTAATTATAGATGCAAAACCGTTAATTATTCATTAAACTTAAATAGTGTTGTGTGTGTGTGGATGATAAGTCTAACAAGTTAATGTTAATATCTCCAATAATAATAGCGTTTTTGTTTATATTTGACAATATGACTTCTAGTATTCCGTGTTAAAAGTATTTTCTGAGAATTCATGTAACCTATACATACATAATAAATTGAAGTATATTTTGTTAAGTTTTATTTCAAGTAAAAGTACGCCCTGTAATTGTCATTGCAGTGATAAAACATGTCGTAGCCCTCAATTGTGTATAAACTAGTTTCAATTACTACTGATGCATACTTCACTTAATACTATAAAATCAATTTTATTTTCTAATTGGCATAATTCTAATAAGAAGTTGTTAAAATTTTTTCTCATACTTCTAATGTTGGCATATATGAAAAATAAGTTATCTTCATTACTGTGAGACGAAAAGAAATCGCATTTTAGAGAATTAAAAATTTGTGTGTTTTCAGTAACTCATAAGGGGAGCCAAAAATATAGGATAAAACTAAACTTTTTTCCAGTAAAATTTATATGGTACTATTTAAAAGATAATAATCTTAGACTACATTTAAAGAAAGCTTCTGTCCTTTGTTGTGGCTTCACTTTACAACTTACTTGAGATTGTCAATGTCACTGTAGCTGTGGATTCTCGTGCATCTTTCTCCGTCAGTTTTTCCTTGCGAAAAATTTTCCATCCCTACACCACGCATACTTGTAGCCAATGTCTTTGCACTTCTTCTTCAGGTTGGATAGGATGAGCTTGTTTCTCTTGGAGAAAGATGCTCGTTCACGTAGATCTTGTTGGCAGGGTATGCTGCGTTGACGTCCTTTGGCAGTGATGGTCCTCTTCTCCTTGTACTCAAAGTATATTCAAAGTGGCTTTCAGAACATCACGTAAATCCTTCGATAGTGAGTTTTATTCCATCCTCTGTAACTTAGCTCAGTTATACTATAGAGCACACATGTTGGGATTTCTTGTTACATTTAAGTAAGAGAGTATGTAATATAATGCAAACATGTATAATTTAAATCTATTAGATCTTAAAATATTCTTTGGACCGAAGATCTTGTGTAACAAGATGAAACTTGGTTTGAAATTATTTTTACCACCGCTAGTGCTAAACTTGACTGTCACTCTAAAAAAATTATTTTACTCATTAAAATAATATTCAAAAGCCCATTATTAGCCACACAGAAAAGAATAAAAAGAAAATAATAAAATGTATAAATAATCGAATCAGGTTTCTTTTCAATCCTTGCGTTTTTATTTTCCGAGGCTTTTGTAGTCTGCATTTTATTATTAAATGATTTCAACAATTAACAATAATATTTAATGTGGGAGTTCTGTGTTGTATCATGGCTGCCCTACTTTATATGATGTGCTATATCATGTTTACTTTAGCCAACATTTTTTATTGAAATCCAAGTAAGATGGAGGTGTGAATATTTTTTGGTTAAATTTTTAACTACGTATCAGAAATTATTAAAAAAAATATTTGAAAATAAAAATATTGGTAATTGTTATATCATAAACAAATAATACAAATTATACACTTTAATTTTAGTCATGGTTACATACGCCAAATTCTAAAGTTTTTTTCTAAAGTAGTCCAGTGTATTACATGAATTGTAAGATTAACAATTAGAACTTCATATTTATAAAAGGGTTTTATTGCACAGAACATATCGAACGTTTGCAATATTTGATATATCGAAATAAATAATTATTACAATAGTAAATGTTTCTGAAATAACATTACAAAATCCTGTAATCTTCTACTAAGAGGACATCTCGTATGACAACCACGTAGAGCTCTCTTTGATTCTCACAAAGAGAAACTCTTGACTGCTTCCCTTGTGCAAACTCAATAAGCTCACTTGATTACAAATAGTTCCAAATGGAATTTCATTACTTATTGACTTGTCATTTTTAATCCCAAAATCGTACTATTGCTATATGCATTATGAAGTTTTATTACTAATATGAATATTTTAACTAGCAAATAAACGGCATGCTAAACAACGCTTCCTGACTAAAATGCACCATGCTTTATCACTGATTGAAAAAATTAAGGTAAGTATTTATTATTATTGTGAAAATAATGTATTAAATAAATTTTCTATACTTTTAAGTTAAAATGTTACTGATATATAATGAATACACGGAAGTTATAACTCCTGGCTGGTTTATATATTTCGGTTGAACCTACCACTGAGCACAGCCAAAACCGATGTGTCACTTAAATCTGGGCAGCCTTATGGATATACAGGAGCGGCACATAACAAACCGCAAATGTTAAGATCCTGGGGTGCAAGAGTAATTCGATAGATATAGTCAACTGCGGGAGATAATTAATGGTTCGTTCCCTAAGTATCAGAGGTTCATGCTAGCCCCAACAAGGAAGTGCTACACTTTGCCTGCTTTGACTGAATAAGCTGGTTCAGAGATGGCCTCCCCTACGGAGAGACATGACAGAGATTAGTGTTCTAGTTTTTCCTCATGGATCTCCATATGAGGCGGCCCCTACACCCTAACATAACCCATCCTGAATATCCCGTCAACCCGGAAGCATCGCTAAGGTCCTTATAGCACAAAGAACATAATCACTTTATAATCTTCTTGTCTTAAAGAACAAAAAATATATATAATGAAAAGTCAATGGGATTAAACAAATTATTTAAATAAATAATATATAAATTGAACCCAAAATATTTGGGCTGATAATAAAATAAATATTTTAGCAATTATAGTCTATAACTTACTGAATTAATAATAGTCATACTCTATGACAAAGACTATCTTTGATTGTATGCATGGACTAATGCGACATCTGATTTGCTTGTGAACACAATATAATTATATATATATATATATATATATATATATATATATATATATATATATATAATTCTTTTAAAATAATATCTATGTTAATAATTTAAACTGTCAGGTTTACAACTTTTATTATTTGTTTAATATTATCTGTTATGTTCTGTGTACCTAATAAACTATATCAACCTACATTCTACCTAATTTTAACTATCACACACATTTCCTTTACTTTTTACTATTAAAATATTGTATTTAATTTTACCTGAACTGTATATATTGCATTACTATTAGTTAGATATTTCAATCATGTTTAATCATATTATTATAACACTAGTACTTAATACAAATAAGTTCTAAATTAATCTCTAAATCCCATCCACCTACTTACTATTACCGCCTGTGATTAAGTGGCATCATAACTGGTGAATATTTGCATATGAAAATAATCTTCTATCAGCAATGCGATATGAATGAAAGTACAATGAGAGTACAATTTTATATTTTATAAACCAGAAGAGAGTGGGAACATATAAACCATCGTATAGTAAATAATAGATAAAATATGACAACCACGATAGCAAAGAAACATCAATTGTCGTATCTCTCACAAAAACAATGCTTTGACACGAGAGTATTGTCGATGAGTCTTGTCACTTTGACGTCACAATGAGACACACTTTGTCAAACTACACTGACTCTGACACAAAGAGTCCGCGCTTACATTCATATCTGTTACTTAGGGAATATTGAAATACCATCTTTACAAACCAACTCTTTTTTATATCATCCGGAGTAGGGTATGTGTAATCAATAAGATTAAAATTACATAGCATACGTTTCACAAATTGTTACAATATTTTAGATCTCTCTGTTACTTTTAGATATATATATATATATATATATATATATATATATATATATATATATATATATATATATATATATTTATTTATATATATATATATATATTTATTTATATATATATATATATATTTATAAAATAGGGGGCTATGGTGTAATGGTAGCACATTCACCCGGCAAGTGAGAGATTCGGGTTCGAGTCCCGGCCGAGCAAGTACTTTTTTTTATTCAATGTTTATTTTAATTAAATTAGGCTATTGCCACGTATACAACTTTAATGAATGTAAATAAAAGTAATTTGACAGGTATTTGGTCTTCAAATCTGTCAGTTTGGTTATTTAAACATATATGTGAAAGAAACGGCCAAATACAAAATAAATGAATAATAAAAAGTAAGGGCTCTGTGGTGTAATGGTAGCACATGCACGAGGCAAGTGAGAGATCCGGGTTCGAGTCCCGGCGGAGCAAGTCATTTTTGTAATTCAATGTTTGTATATATATATATATATATATATATATATATATATATATATATGACATATCTTTAAGGCAAATTCAATATTGGCGTTGAAAATATAGTTAACTTGAACCATCGGTGGTTATACACGTACATCGCCTACTAATTGCGTGCAAGGGAGGGAGTAACTGCTAGCAGATATATGGGGCAATATTATATGTTATTAAAGAGGTAAATTACGGTTATTAAACCCAAATTAGTTCTCTTTTTACTAAAGTGGGGTTGTTGGATATGTGTGCTATATCCGTATATATATATATATATATACACATCGTTTTGAAAATATTATATACAGGGTGACAAAAAAGTCCCGGGTCGGTTAAATATTTTTCAAAATATTTAAAATAGAGCTGCAAAACCCTACACAAAGTGACTTGACATAAAAATATATTATATCACATATTCACTGATCCGCTACTTCCTCAGGGGGGCGGCCCGCTAGGAGTCAGAAGAAAATATTAAATGTAAGCATAGGTTGATATGCATATTAAATAAAAGGTCTTTATTAGTAGAGTACAGAGAACTGAGTCAAAAATGACAGCCGTCCAAAGATGGCTAGTGTTTGCAACTTAGGTTAATTAAAATAAATATACTGATGAGCTTTTTGATTTTAACTTTACTAACCCAAAACTGGTTACAATTGAATCAGTCATTTGAGAAACACCTCGTGTCCATTTTTTACCAATAATGTGTTAGGCATGCCAAAATGTAGTTGAAGGCAAGGCGAATCCAGTACTAAGTAAACACCACATCTCCACTAAGGACCCATAGTGATAGCAGATGTTAAAATATTCATTCTTTTGAGAAACACCTCATCTCCTGGAGATGTATTATTTCTCAAATGACTTAAAATTTGTAGCTGTTGGCAGCACTGCTCTTGCTAATATTATTCTAGCCTAGAACAGCTGTAAAATAATTACACTGTGTTTAATAATTAATTGTTGTTGTAGAATAATAAGTTTCATTATTTCTGAGGGGTATTCCCGGAGGCAGTAACTATTCTTGCTTTAGTTAGATGTTATGAGTGGCATTCTACTCGTTAGTAAAGACAGACCATAACAGTTTTTTACTCTTAATTTGTTTCAACTTTGTTTTATTTTGTCTTTGTTATGGCACTTAGTGAACGTGAGAGAGTTACCATATTAATGATGAGTGGTTGGGGGGATTTAACACGGTCTCACAGTGAAGTTCAACACCTATTCAATGACTCATTTCCAAACCAGCTATTGTTTTAAAAGTCTATATGGTATTAATATACAGGGTTATCATAAAATAATAGTGCGGTTTCAGTAATTCGTAGGAAGGTAGTAGGGAAATGTCTAGATTTTGTATTGGTATCTCTGAATGCCTCCTACCCAAAAGTTTTTTATAAGCTATTCTAACCTAAAAATCAGTTCTTTTTATGTTGATGCGGAGAGTTTAGTGAGTTTATGTGTTCTAGGATAAGCATGAAGCAATTTGTGTTATATTGTTGGGTAAAATAAAATCCGTCATTTTAGTTTAACGTGCGTTCCCGACTTAAATTTGGTAAAAGATCCACCACACAAAAATAACTTAACACGATTAAATTAGAAAAAATTAGAAGAAACTGGATCAGTTGAGAAACAGAAATCAATCGGCATACCGAGTGTACCAGACGTAACGCTTGAACTAACTAAATAGTAAGCAGTTAGAATTCCTGAGAAGTTCATCGCTCGTCGAAGCGTTAAATTAAAAAAATTACATTCATACAGTTTTACATATAAAACTCAAATTACATGCTTAAAAAATCTAAATTCTGCAATAATTTAAACCCAATGATTGTGCAAATCGTTACAATTTCGCTGTTGAAATGTTGGACAGAATAATAGAAAACAAATTATTTTAAGATGATATAATCTTTTAAGACGAAGATACTTGCCATGTGAACGGATGTGTAATAAACTCAAATCACGAATATGGGGATCTGAAAACCCAAATGAAATTGTTGGCAAACAACTTCATTTTCCTAAAGTTAATGTTTAGTACGATGTTATTATTGCTTTAGTTTCTTTGTTCTCTTTAGATTATTTGCTGGAAAAAAACAATTAATGGGATTGTGTATTTTGACATGTTGACAAATTATTGCTAATAAAACATTCGTAACCATGTATTAGAATTAAATTTTATCTAAACACAATGAAGCCTGTAGGTTTTGCAGTTTTCAAAAAATAAGTAATTAATGTTAGACCTTTGCCTACTCTTATGACAGTAGCATATAATATAAAAGTAAAACATTGATAATAAAACAAGAATAATGAAACATGATTCAAAAACTAAACACTCACGGACTACCAGTTTCCTTGTAGCTAAATTAAACAATACAAAAACAATACAAGCACCTTCGAACAGCAGAGGCTCCCCGTCAAATGACACAGCTCACACAGCTCAGCGGGACCAGCCAACATTACTCAATAAAGTTTTGTTTGTGGTAGGTTCAACACAAGACACGATCCTGAGAAGTGTCTATAGATATTCAAAATACCTGTAGTTGTGTGTGTGTATATATAAACTTAATTTAAATTGTTTATAAGTGACAATAGCAGAATTTAATCTTTTCAATAAATATTGAATCATAAAAAGTACTTGCTCCGCCGAGACTCGAACCCGGATCTCTCACTTGCCGGGTGAATGTGCTACCATTACACAACAGAGCCCTTACTTTTTAGGAATAAATTATTATGTATTTGGCCGTATCTGTCACATATGCGTTTAAATAACCAACCAAACTATCGGAATACCAAACACTTGGCAAAAAGCCTTTCAACACTTATAATAGTTTGTGCAATATAATATGATATATAATTTTTTTCTTTTCCGTAATTGTTATTTTTTTAACCTATGATAATAATATTGTCTGTCCTAGTGGGAATATTGCGTCCTTAATATTAACCACGAGAATTTTATTCGATTTAGTTGTAGGATTATACTCTCCTTAAATACTGTTTTTTTTAATTTCAGGTTTCTTTGGTGCAAAGTTAATAGAACATTGACAATATAAATTTCAAGAAAGATATGATTATAAATAATAGTTTTAGTACAAGAGAAGCAAATGTCTCAATTGATGGATCAGTTAGTCGAACGAGCCATTAATCACCTATTCTATTCAATTTCACATTGCAATATGTTTCAACGTAACGATTGTAATGTTATACAAATATAAAGGCTAAAATTTAGTAAATCCCCAATAAATCCATAAACACGTGGCCTTTGTAAGTAATATTGCCACCAGTTTCCTACTGGTTTAATAGTTAGTTCACTCTATTACATTAGAATTCAGACAAATAATAAGAGAATATGTGTTCTCATTACTATTCAATCTGATACATCTCCCTTGTATAAACTATATTCCACACAAAAATTAAAGATGAAATATTCAGTACAGTTTATTTGCATACAAGTATAGTCTTTTTATGTTTGTGATTTTATCAGAACTGTCACTAAATAGTTCTAAAACGCTGCCGTGGTACAATGGAAATGTAACACTATAACCCAACTAAAATATTCATATTGCTGGTATTTCGTTCAGGGCTAGTGAACGATACGTGGGAATTTTCTTTACAGTGCTTTTACGCTGCCCAAGAGAGGAATTTGTTTCGTGTAATGACTTTACCACAACTTCCCGCAATACTTGACTGACAACTGACCGATCGTTTCCTTCAAGAATTCTTTACGACTTTGTAATAAAGTTGAGAAACTTTATTTCTTGTTTGTAAGTAGTGTTTTTTATTTATTACTTCAATACAATTAGTTTGATAGTTATATTTGATAATGCTAAATAATCTAATTAAATTAATAGGCAGAAATGTATGATTTAACTCAATATATATTCACGTATAGTCACAATATTGTTCTTACGATAGTAAACTATACCCAGGATATGAATGGTGTGTATATCGTAAGTTTTTGTGGGATTGATAAATAATGTATATAAGTACAAGTATATTGTATACTAATACTAAAAAACGATGCTGTACGTCAGTTTGCTCTGGAACGTTAATATTAAGAGATGTATCAATGGAAGTCTGGCCGCACTACACACATCCCTCAACATTCGGCACATTATTATCAGCTGATTCTTAGTGAGAGGTAACGTATCGTATCTCTTCGCTTGTTTAATTATTTTTTGTTCTTGTGTGTTCAATTATGTTGCATGTTTTTTACTTTTTTATTTGCTCACGTCCTGTGTCATAATGAAAAACACATATTAATTTATATCGTTAATGATTATTTAGTTCAAGCTATTATCCCATAACTAGTTATGATTTTTTGTTACAACTGGCAACATTACGCCGTAACCAAGGCTTGCATTGATACGCCTCGTACTATAGTAATGTCAATTCCATAGACTTGAAGGTTCTGCTTTACAAGCAGCCACATTGCTACATACAAGCAGCTATACATCTTGTGTACAACTCCTCCACAAAGGAACGAACCATGAACATATTCCGCCTTACGAATATGGTTTATAGAATGCAGGGAATTGTGTGAATAGGCAGTCGCCGAAGTAGTGCTCGTTGTGTTGCTAATTCTTCGTCCCCGATTGGCTGGAATTGTTTGTACTTTTGTTCTCTGCCCCCAATATCGGTACCGCTGTAATGGTAATGTGTTCAAAGATACTGATATAGCATGGCAAGTACTGAGTAACAGTACTTTCTTGTTTCGATCTTATGAGATGGATCTATTCAAATAGTCGTAGGCTCCAAATTACAGGAGTCAAGTCTATTGCAATGCCAGGTTGCATACATAAAGAGTGTAGTTGAGTATTTGATACACAAAAACGATTTTTGATATACCGATATGTGTAATAAATTATCTGATTTAAACTCACATTTTTGTTGAAAATGCAATATTTAAATACGCATGGTGTCTTAATTAAAAAAAGCTAAGATATATCAAAATATTTAGAGCATCGTTACAGTTTGAAATGTTTTATCGGCTAAAATTTCCTTGGATTTAGTTTTTGTCATTTATTTTATTGTTTTTTTGCACAGTTAAATAAGCTTCCTTCATAGAATATTTCTTAAATCACGACTTAAGTTACGTAAAATTCACTATGCTTAAAGTAGTTTCTAACGTTCCGTAAGAAATGATAATTTTAAGAGTTAATGGTAATACTCAATGAAAATATCCTACTTAAGTGATAGGGAATTATTCAGATAATTGTGGTGAATGGGTAAAGTCTAACTCCTAAATTTAGTAATAACGTACTGAGTGCTATATTTATTTTATGTAAGTGCTTTTAAATTTAATCAAGACTGTGTTTAACTTTCCTAAAGAAAAATTTCGAGTTTTAAGGAAATTATTAGCTTGTTAAACGGAAACATTTGAAGAGTTTTTAGATTGTTCATATTTTATTCGTTGACTCGGAATTTGGAGTTTATGTCGGATATAAGTGAGGATAAAAGTGATTTCATCGAAGGAAAAAAGATATTTATATAGTTGGAAAAATGTACAAAAAGGGCCAGAGAAGGTTCCAATGGCCATACTAAGAATAATTTGTAATTTAATATTTTTGTATTATAGGTCGTGCAATGAATCATGTAACATTAATTTTCTCTGCTCCTAACATGATTACACATACATTCCACCAAGACAACACGATAAGAAAGAGAGAACAACTCTAACTCTTAGTTTAGATTCCAGAAGTAGTCTGTGATACAACACATTTAATTAACTGGAGCTGAAGAGAACGTGTTTTATCCTGGCGACATGGAGGCAATTAGCTCCGTCAAACAAAAGAGATAAGGCGAAACTAGGTTGTTTTATTGAAAATTTATCGTGCTGAGGAGGCCGTTTTTTCCCGTGCTCTTTACTTTTTTCTTCTTCATATTTTATAACAACAATTTATAATCTTAAATAAGAAATATTTATTTTATATAATACTACAAAAACTAAAAGTGATAGTTTAACCTTATATATGTGTTTCACGATGAAGAAAATGTTATTTTATTGTTTATATGTGGTTATCGTAATTTACTTTAATGTTAGTATTTTTTTGTTCAATTGCTGATTTAGCCTCGCTTCTGATAAAGAAAATATATATACTGTGCTCTGAGAACCCCATTCTTGTTAAAAGGCAACTAATTTGAGTTGTAAAACAGTCTTTAAATGTAAAGGTTCACTACATTGCAGCGTCTCTTATATTTGCATTGATAGCAGTTAACCGCTCCTAGCTTATTACATTAGTTCCAAAGCACAATACATAAACTTTTTGAATAAAACAAATTGCTCTTTCATTTTTTTGGTGATTTCTTGACGCCGATCCAGTTGTTCCTCCATGTTGATCATGAATTACATATTTGTAAACATTTATACTGTGCATCTTCAAGAGGTTGCAATGATCCAGTTCGATGGTGAATCTATCCTTCTATATATAATATCACAGGCAAATTCAGCATTACTTATTTAAAACACTTTAGAATTAGAATTGTTAATGCATAATTGTGGTCACTGAAAGATATTTCTAGTATGGATAAGTATGGTATGTTTTATGCTATACATAATTAGAAAGTCGGATTATATCGAAGTTTCTATTTGCCCCAAAAGAAGTAATTTGTAAACAAAAAATGTATTTCTAAGTATTTGAAAATAACAAATATATATATATATATATATATATATATATGTATACTTTAATTAAAATTAATAAAAAGTTGCAGTAGCGGAATTTAATCTTTTCAATCAACATTGAATGATAAAAAGTACTTGGTCCGCCGGTGCTCGAACCCGGATCTCTAACTTCCCAGGTGAATGGGCTACCACTACACCACAGATCTCTTACTTTTTACGATTCAATTATTGTGTATTTGGCCGTATCTGTCACATATGCGTTAAGATAACCAAAACAAACATATGATCGGAAGACAAAATACTTGTTAAAAGACCTTTTAACACTTAAAATGGATTGTGCAATATAATATGATATACATTCTTTTCTGTGTGTCGTAATTTGTTATTTTCAACCTCTGGTCCGAGGGCGTAATAAAATTAGTCAAATATCAAGAAAAACACATTAACAGAATTTAAAATATGTGCACATTCATTTGAAACTTTCATTTTTTTAACAAATACATTGTTGGCAAATATTTACAAAATGTTTCTAAAGAATAAATTTATATTACGCCATGCAAAGAATCACTAGTTGCCCATGTTTCAATGTAGCTTGATAATTTACAAAGTATTATATAAACTATCTAAAACTATTTCAATCTTTTTGTGAAGCGTTAATGGGAATAAGATTAAAGAACTCGATTTAAAGAAATACTAGAATAACTCGATCCGGCAAAATATCTTTCTAAATGCTTGTACGGTAATATCCTTTGACAGAATACTATGAACTTATATGCATATCATATGTCAATGACTTTTTGTATCAATAATAATTTGTTGTACTTATTTACTTTACAAAGTATGTAATTTGATTTACCCATAGGCATAAGAAATTGTGTAGTTGAAACAATATATTTTAAGGTAACTGTACGTATAGTCCTCTTTATATAGATTTAGTATTCTAATAAAGAATATACGTTCTTACTATAAGGAGTCAAATAGTGCAAGTAAATGGCTTTGGTCAAATCAAACTTAATCGTATGGCCTGTATAGCATGGTCTAGTTTATTGATTTTGGGCCGCGGTCCAGTCATTTCAACCACGGACATGATTATTGAGGCTAACCTCGTAGTTTATTAAACTTCTCTGCATGTAAAATTTTAAGGCTAGAATATTTTTAATACGACACATTGATGTTTATTTTCTTCAAATAAATTTTAAGGTCTCGCCATGCAATATACATATAACCCATTAATCTTCTATTAATGCAATGGAAACTCTTCTACAACCTACTCAAAAATGTAGTAATTATTTTTAGAGATGAATATAAAAAGTTTTCAAAATATTTAACTGGAAAAATAAGGAGGGTAAAAATAATTACTAATTCTTCTCTTATTGATAACTGTAATGATGACCCGAGAATATACTAGAGTGTAATAAAGGGGAATTGTAAAAAATAAAAACAAGTCTCTGAGTGTTATTAAAGTTAAGGATAGGTTGGTTGATGTCAATGGTAATGAACGTGAAGTTGCTAATGAATTTAATAAATACTATACATCTGTAATTTTCAAATTAAAATCTGAACACTTTGGAAGGGATCTGTTTTTGGACAGTTTTATTAATTGTAAACTTTTGATTAATAGTTTTTGATTGTAAATATGAAGATGATGTGAATGTTAATAATTCAATTAAAAACAAGGCGTGCACTGTTATTTATGGTATCATAATAATTACTATCAAGCAAAACCTACATATATTTGCACCCCTTTTGTACTGTATGTTAAAAAAAAATTTTTTAGAAATAGAGAAGGTTGCCTGACGAGTTCAAGATATCCTCAGTAAGTCCCTATTTTAAATCAGGCGTCCCCTCAGATGTATCGTCATATAGGCCAATTAATGAAATTATTGTGACAGCTAAAATGTTTTAAACTCCAATAAAAAAATAAATTGTAGATTATTTTTGCCAAATGTCGCCTTTTTCTTGTAACAAGTATGAGTTCCTTCCTGGAAGAGGAACAGAATTTAGCTGTTATAGAGACATATTAACTCGATTTTAAATGTATCTGATAATATAAATATACAGTGGCTCTGTTTACCTTGACTTTCAAAAAGCATTCGATGAACTAGACATAGATATTTTATTAAATAAATCCAGTTACTATGGTTTTGGTGGTTTGGATCTCGCATGGTTGAAACCTTTCTGTAAAGGGAGGATGCAGGTTTTTAAAATTAATAATGTTACGAGTGATCCCTTAAAATTGTACTTTGGCACAGCTCAGGGTGGAGTGTTAGGGCCGATTACTTGTTTTTAGTTTACATAAATGACCTGTTAGACTTGGAAATGTATTCATCCATGTATGCCTATGCTGACGACACTGCATACATTGTTTTCTCTGTCTATAATAAACAATCACTAAAAATACAAATTAGACGTGATCTGCACAAGTTTTCGCAGTGGTTGTCGACTTTTGATTCTTATAGATTTAAATGTATAGTTTTTTTACTATCATCTCACCAATGGGCATCATATGCATGAATTTTAATTTATTTTGTCGTTAAAAATAAGTGTATTTATTATTGTACTTGTAGTAACATTGAGGTAATTAGATTATGTTAAATATTTAGGGTTGTACATAGAAAAACGCCTTAAATAGGACCATAACATAGACTTTCTGTCCAAAAAGTTGAGAAAGGTTAATTAATAATGTATTCTACCACATAAAAAATTGTGGTAAGAAACGACCAGTTGAAAAATGTTTATCTTTCATGGTTTCAAAGTTTCATTAGGTTCGGATTGATTCACTAAGGTGGAACTTATATTTAGATAAATAGTGAAATTGTGAGCCAAAGAATGCCTTAAGATAAATATACGATGTAAGACGCAAGAAAAAGAAGAGATAAATCTTTCCGAAAGTAATATTTTTTTAACCTTTAAACAACTATACCAATACTCTGTAAATATTGTTTGTTCAAAAGTTTATTGGTCACTTTGAATTTAGGGAAAATATTTCTATTCTTATTTCTTGAATATTTTCTTTATAAAATGCAATGATGTCATAAAATAAATTCACTTACTCTATTAAAATGTATTTATTGATAGTTAATCAGTGGTCGAAACACTCTGCCATAGATAGAAAGAGTTGGAAGTAGTCACTAATTGGTTGCAATGAGCTCCCCGAACCTATTGTAATGTCGCATATGTCTCATTACGAGAGTTAAAGTTTTCATACAAGGTGAATATTAAAGCTTTCCCACTAGATGGTATCGAGTCTTAACTAATAATAGGTTACAACATTTGTTATCTTTCTTATAGTTAACAGATTGTAGTCAAAATATTCTCGAAAAAAAAAAAACTAGATTTAAACGGTATTTTTCTATAATTTGTTAAGCGATGCACAACTTTATACATAACGAACTCGGTATGTTTATAAATCGATCTTTTTAATACAAAGACAAAGACAAAGAATTTATTCGTACAATTGAACATAATGTTTTTTTGTACAAGTCGATTACAAACAAAATGCATACGTGTGACTACAATCAATCTAATTTGAATTCAAATAATGTGAATGGACAACTGTAGCAGTAAATTAAAATTAAAATTAAAACTAAAATGGGACTTGCTGGCCTCACAACCCTGTTGGGCCTATCGCCTCCCCAAGGCTGTAGAAAGCTGTTCTCATTCAAAATTCGTTTTAATTCCGATTTGAATAATTTTAAATTTTCTGAGTTTTTAAACCTGGTTTTCTATAGGCAACCAATTAAAAATCTTTGGACCGTAGTAAAAAATGGAATTTTTGAACAGACTAAGTTTGAATCTGTCGGATATTAATTTAACTTTGTGTCGGGTAAAGTGGTCATGTTGAGCTATAGGGAAAAGATTGCGGTTTTGAAAACAAAAATTGATGAGTGGTAAATCAAAAAGATTGGTTAGCGTGAAAATTTTCTTTGAAAGAAACAGCTCTCCACAGCCTTCGCCCTGGTCTCAGTCCCCAAACAACTCTTAAAGCTTCTTTTTGTAAGATGAAAATCCTATTAAAATTTTGGAAGGTCGAGAACCCCCAGAAAATAAGGACCATATCTTAGCCTTGATTCGACCAAGCCGTGGATTAGAGCTTCCTGAGAGGAAAATTTTGAAAGACACCTCAGAAGCAAAGATTGATGAGTTGATCTGTTTAGACAAGGATTCTATATGAGTTTGCCATTTAATGAGTATACGTGCATAACCTTTAATTCATGCATTCATTTAAAACTAAATTTATGTAAAGTATAGTACATCTAAAAAACACAAAATAGCTTAGTTTATTTATATAAATTAGTAGTAAATAACCAAAGAAGTTTTATTGTGCAATATGGGTTGTTGTTTTACTCTATTACTCTTATTGTTCCTTGTTTTTTTGCAGTATTCTTTATACGTGTATTTTTTTCTCATTACTGTTTTGTGCGTAGATTAAAAAGAAGCCTGTCATCACTCTATTAAACGGTATGTCCAAGAATTGATTTTTGAACCGACACTATGTATTCAACAATCTTAGCAAAGTCTTATATCTCGCTTTTTAAATAATTAACAATGTAGAATATAAATAATATACATGTTATGAAATAAAATGTACTATCAAAACGAGGAGATCATTTTAACTTGCGTCGAACTTAACCAAAGAGACCGAAAAATTAACAACAGTGGAAATAAATGTACAAACTATTGAGAGGGCATATTATATTTTTATTATTTAGATACGGAATAATGAAAATGCAATTTAGTGTCAAATATATATTCAATTAATATCCAAAATGTTTGTCATTGTGTCTTTATAAATAGACAATTACGGTGTATTTAGATGGCAGGGTATTTAACGAACTAACCTAACCACAATAAACATTTCCGTGGTGAAATGGCTGGACTGTGGCCAAAATCAATAACTAGAAACATGTTATACTGCCTGTAACCTTCGTTTTATCTGCTTTGCGGTATGTGTACCACGTAACTTTCCCTTAACTGTCATTTAAGTTCTTATTGTATAAAGGGACTATTACTTCATGTTATTTCAAAAGGAAATTTACTTTACTTTTTACACCAAATGATTTCAATTCTTAAATACTTTTTACACATTTTATAATTGAATTTATAGAGAAAGACCTTTATTCTACATTATAACCAATACAAATCTTACATAGAGCTAATAAACATACAATAGTTACATT
>NW_025777023.1:0-97185 GCF_021130785.1 Homalodisca vitripennis
AGGGTCTTTGTAGTGTTAAATGTAAAGAATCTTGCACTTCCCCGCGGTTTTGCACGCAATTTGAACGCCATAGGGACATTCTCTTTAAATGGAATATCAATCAAATGCTATTTGAACTGCAATAAAGATAACGTTTATAGGCATGAGATATAATAAAAAATAAATAAATTTCAGCATTTAATAACTATTCTGTAATTTGAAAAAGTACTACCCATGTTGTTTTCCCAAATAGTAATCGGCTCTTTAAAAATATATTCATAAGCATGCTCTGTTTAACAAAGACAATTATGATTGACATTTATATTTTGTTTTTGGGCTCTTAAGCATTATAGTCATTCTTCTTTATGTGAAACAGTTGATGCCAAAATTATTGTGTGTAAGGAAACTAGTTATTAAAAGTCCTGCTCTTCTATTTTAAATTTAAATATTTTCTGGTTTACTTATAGTATTTTACGACCAATTTAATTCCCTAACAAGAACTGTAGATATACATTTTTATCCACCATGCTCACTGCTTTTTTTATTACCATCCGTTTGTTTTTAATGGTATGTATGTACAATTGAAACATACAGTACACGCTTTTTTTTCTTAATCCATTTTTAATGTATTACAAGCTTCCCTTGGTCTAGGAATTATATCAATGTTTATATATACCTATACTATAATACCTCATCAGCGAAAAACTAATACGATGTCCCCTCAAACAGTTTTCTGTCATACAAGTTAACATTTTGTGTCTAGTGTATTGCTCAGTGGTTCCAATTGTTTATGGGCTGCGGATTTTTAGTGCTCGCTTCTTTCTTAAAATTTCAGTGAAGTAGTAAGTAGATTTTTGAATCATTTTAGTTTCTATTCCTCTCTTTTTTTTCCTCAGCTACAGTGTATTTTCCATTTTTACAAGATTAAAGAGTCCGATTTCCGAGTACCTCAAATTGTTACTCGTATAAAATGTTTTTTAAGTAAAAGTCTAAAAAAGGTCTAGAATAGGCAAATTTGGTTGAGTTCAAACGTAGCAGCCATGCTATAACAGTTTGATATGTGTAATTATTATTTTGCATCAAACGAGGGAAAACTATCTTTTAATCATGCAAACAAAATACAGGGACATTAGCCTGGAACGGTTAATAAATATAGTTTAAATTACTTTGAAGATAATTTTTGGGTGGTATTTTGGCTTAACAATACCCTAAATTGTATTATGATATATAGTAGGCCTAATTCTGTTCGATTCAATCAATAAGATTTAAATGATTGATTAAATTGAAAGTGTACTATAAATCGAAGTATCTTCTCAAAACGTTTACATGTATGATTTTTTGTACGTATGTCCATCTTTATGTACATTAACTTTGAAATGATTTGATGTTCTAAGAGTTGAAATTTGCTGCAAGGCTTTACTTACCTTACGTTTAAAGTAATTTTCAGAGGGAATTTCTTAATGCAGTTATTAACTAAATACCACATAAATTAGAAGGTTATAGAATGAACTTATGAAAAAAATTATTCATAATGACATTAAAAAAATCTGCATTTGTGCAATATGCAAGTTTCAAATCATTGCTTCAATGTGACCTCGTCGATGTTGTCTAGGTATGTTAGTGCCTATTATACAGTATAGTCAATGAATATTTATTATCAATCCTGAATCTATATTAATCTAAAACTGGCCCATAGTAACATTATAATTAAATTCTTTGCAAGATTAATGCTTGGTTTTTGACGTATAGAGTATTGTGTTGGCAAACTAAGATTGTTTCTGTGTTTGTCGCGTCACATTTAATCCCTTAGGTTCAGCTGCAAGTTTTTACCTTATCTCTATGGTTTTTTACTTTTGTAGACAAGTATATAATTTGTATCCAAAATATGTTTTAGGTAACATTTTAAATGAAACATTTACAATTCTCCTTTTATGTATTTTTCATTTCTTTTCATTTTATTTTTTATGTGTTATATACAAATTAATTTCTAATATATATATATATATATATAATATATATATATATATATGCGTATAGTAGCTGCTTATAATTTGATTTCAATTAGAGGTGAAAGTTTCACAGGATACATTGCATCAAATCAAATTAAGGCATTCTCATATTCGGTTTAGGTACATTGCTTGGAAAACATTATAATTTAATCAACAATACCTTAATCACGACAAACCATGGTTATTGGAAATAAAATTATAAAATCACTAATCCTTAATCGTTTCCTTCACTTTACCTATTAAATTGCAGGAAATAATGTTTTAAGATTAGGTTTCTTTTTGGTCAATTGCCAAACATAAGTGTAAGGGAATTCATGTGTAACCAGTAAGCGTTTTACAAAAGAATAATCTAAAACATCGGATAAATTTTCAGCGTAAATTATAAATAGTAATTTCTATTAAGTTTAAACACTTTACGCTACTTTATACAATTCCTCCAATTAAAAGTACTTGAAACTGCCCGTAAAGTGTGATGGACTCACGTATCGAGGTTGGTCAAAGGTTAAAGGGTGACCTCTTATACTATTCAACGTAAGTCTTGCCAAATTTACTGTTAAGGCTGATCGTGATACCTGGGTTGTGTAGTATAAACTTCTTCGTAAATTGAGGAAGTAAAAAGATTATTAGTTCCAGACTGATGAAAACGTTCAGCAAATAAAACTCATAAATACTTTTTTTAATGATTCAATTTATACAACTTTTTTTTATAAAACATTCAATATCCCACTAAACAAACGTCAATTCGAATATTTTACATAAAGAATTTAAAAACCACTTACTTTATTACGTAAGTCCACAAACGCAGGGTAGCTAAGGCTGAGATGCAGTCAAGATAGTTAAAATTAACTTTCTGCTAAAATTAATCCTAGATTAACCGGAAGTTAGTTTATTTACTCCAAGAAAACGCCTAAAGGTTAGGTGCTATCACATATTAGTTACGTATTATTTGTAGGGAAGTACAAGTAACAAAATTCAAGTTTCGTGTCTTTTTGAAAATAATACATACACACAGTTACTAGTATTTACACATTTTTTGATTTTGTTTATTACAATTATAAAAAGCCCTATCAATTTTAATGTGAGTAAAAGCACTAAAATAAATTTGATTCCTTCGTACATGTACTAAATTTCACCACCATAACTTTTATACATATTTGTCGCCGTACTCACTCTCGGCCTTTAAGCTCCCATTTTATATATTCAAGGCGTATCGCTTCTCTCTCCACGGCAACAATTCCCTAGCCGCCACTCTGGGATATAGGAGCAATTAATATACAAACTCCATACTGCTTATATACAGCACGTTTGTCAAAATGTGTAGGTCACATTTGCAGTGTTGATAATATACCCACCACACTCCAATATGTTCAATATCTGTTATTTAACTAAACTTCATACTGAGCCCTATAAGTTAACGTTATTTATAATTGAATATTAAGTTGTAATGTTGCTTATATAATGAACTATTGAAATAATAACTTATTTTATGTCAGGATAGAAATAAAATAATTTACAATTTACATTATACGCAATATTTAAATTTGTGCGGAAAATCCCTACAATATTATTTCATCTCTCAATTTTGACTCAAATAAGGCTAAGTAACTAAGTTTAAGACCGTACGGATGCAAATATAGAAAGGCACATCAGGGCGTATGTAGCTGAATTTACATTCTTCGATAATGTGTTTAGATGGGAATTCCATTTCATGTCAAAATCAATATGGACCCTAAAGAAACTTACAGAAAAATTACGACTTATTGTATTTTACCAAATGTAAAAATATTAGGGACATTTTCAGATGTTTGGAGGTAGAATTTAACAATTTTTGTTTTAGAAAAGTTTAAGAAACAGGCTATTGATGCAGAACCAGTCAGAAATCAAAGATGATATGGCTGTATAATTTTTTAACAGAGTACTAAAGTGACAGTTAATTATAATGACGCTAGTTTCATACATGAAAAGAGTGGCAGTAGATTTATGGTTCTGTTGAAATGACTTTCAATGTTTTTGGAAGATCATTAATGTATATGAGGAAATGTTGAGGTCCAAGAATAGATTCCTGAGGCATTCCAGTCTTAGTAAACTAAAAAAATCCGAAAAAATACTCTTGGGGACTTGGTATTTCAAAACATTAAACACGTCCCCAATAAGTATGTTTTAAACAACTGAAGTACCAATCCTAGAAATGCATATCTTTTAAGATGTATTTGATTGTGTGCAACATCAAATACCCAGCTGAGGTTTCAAATACTACCAAGGATATGTTTCTCTATAGTCAAGAGATAATATAATTCTTTTTATAGAGTTAGTCATGGCAAGATTGGTGTTTGATCCAGTATTAAAGCCATATTGACTTTGGATTCGAATTTGATTTATTTACAGGATATCATAAATTCTTCGGTTGCATATATTGGTCTAAACGTATCAGGATCCAACTTTTTTTCCGATTCTTTGGTAAAGGTATAATTTTAGTTACCTTTATACAAGATGGAACTATCCCTTCACTTAAAGAGACATTAAAAATATGAGTAAGAATATGAGAGACTTCAGAAACATAGTCTTCAGGAGAGAACTTGAAAATCTGAAAATATCGTTTGATTTGCTATTTATTAGTGAAATAAATGTTTATGTGATTTCATTGTAGATTACATTATAAACAAGAAAGAATGGCAGCAGTTATTTAAAATAACACAGGGTTGATGTTGAGAGCTTTAGTGCACTGGTATAGTAAATGAGCCAATCTATCAGCCACATTGGTGAAAGTATTAATAATAGATGAAGCAATCAGAAAGGATCGGTAAGTATCTCTCTAATCAAGTTTTTTGACTTAAAAACACTGCTTCAGAAAAAGTCTTTTTAGGTTTGCGGCTATTAATTACCTCACAAGTTTGCCTTAACAGGGTTACTGCTATTATAAATATATTTCAAGGCCTATCTGGATTTACTTTAAGCGATAGCATTACGGTGACGCCCTTAAATAAATCTGTAACGGTAAACGCAATATCTACCCCAATAACAGCACAAATTTCAAAATATGGATGACTATACAATAATTATTCTGTTTTTTGTTACGCATTTCACTAAAGCTATTTTTTAAACACACGCAATTAATTAAGTTTAAATGTTGGACTAATTATATTGTTAATAATCTATTAAAATTCCATAAGTTGTGTATTATAGGTACTTGAAAAACTGTGTTTATTGTGTGTGTAGTAGAAGCATATTAATTTAATCTTAATTTTTTTTGTAATACTGCAAAAATACATTATTGCTATATTTTAAATATATTTCGTTTGTTAAAACAAAACAATATTAATTATATCTGTGTTGCAGTACTGATGACAGAAATATAACTCAAGCTCAACAGTTAACTGGTTAGCGTCATAAGAACTAAGAGTAAATGCATGTATCAAGTTTTAGATGCAGTTTTTATTCCTAACATTAGGTAAATGACTTACGCTCCTCTCCATATGATATAAATTTTCGAATATCACTTGTATAATAATTCCTTCATTAGCCAGTAAAAAATTTAATTTTTTTCTATATCTTTAAAAATAACAATAATATAATTATTTTATTCGAGTACGGTATACACCTTTTCACCTACTGCTTGTTATAATAAGTAGTATAGATATAAACACATCATAAGGATATCTTATATTAACTAAATAATAAACATAGGTAATTACACATTTTTCTGTGTTTATTTTGTTTAGGTTAGCTATTTTTACATATTATCTTCTATGGAACTATAGTGGCTGTCTTAGAGAATAAATCACATTACTTGTGTATGTAGTAGATAGATATTGGGAATTCATTTAAAAGCACTCTTATAGTACTTTATTTCTCCAAAAAATGTTGCAATAAAAGAGCATATGATGTAACGGTTTTTACCATTGTACTGTTAAGACCAATAAAATTTATATATTTTATTGTAACCCTCATCCTATTTAATTTATTCATTATACAAATTTAGATATAAAAAAGTGAAAACGTTTTACAATAACTCACTGAATTAAAATTTCCCAATAGTTGTGATATTTTTCAAAGTGTATGCAAATATAAAATTAAATAGTATAAATTTCATTTAAATAATTTTAATGTGTGCATGGAAAGTCAATGCACTAGAAAAGACAGTTCTTTCTTATATAGTTGGTTTTAGAACTACAGAATAAATGATAAAATTCTGAAATAATAAGGAACATCACTTGTATTAATTTATACCAATCTCACCATATTTGGTTCACACTTCTTTCCGCTTAATCACAAATAAATAATTAAAATATTTGTCTGTTGGTTGACCTCAATTCAACATAATACTTATACGTTTATATTATTAATATTTTGACATCGCTTCAACCTTAACTTAATAAAATATTAATACTAAACTGTAAGGCATTTATCACCAAGGGTGAATTAAAAGCGGTGGAGCATAACCAACCAATGAGTTACGATTACAGTTGCTGTTGCAGTATGGCCAGCTTCTTGGCAATTTAACTATGTTTTTTTATTCCTGCTATTAGCTTGCAAACACGCCCTATGGCATATTGCCAAGCCGCAAAATTGCATTATTTAAACATAACCACTTTTTATTACTTAATGAAGCAGAATATTCTATTTAAAAAAAATAGCATCAATTGTTCAGAACGATATTCCATTGATTATTAGATTTAAATTGTTCTTAAAGGTAACCATGATTACAACTAGAAAATTTTAAATCAAATAAATATGTTTGACAAATAATGTTGGCAGCCACGTGAGGTTTAAGCATGTAATATATTGCCACGTATGACCTAACTCGCAACATCATCCTTTGGTGACTTAAGTGTACAACTTTTATTACATACGCCAGTGAAATCCAACTTAATGGAGAAAGTATTGTATCATGTAAATTCATGTATCTGTGTATTCACTTTTGCTTAAATTTATATCACCTAAAAGAAAAAGTGTTTTTATGATGACCCGTTAATTTTTACTGAGCGTCTTTTAAGACCTTATCCGCCTGAAAGATTTTGCATTTATCTCATCTGGGTATGTACAAACTTATTTTTTTTCTCTCCGCAGTACTCCTTGAGAATTAAATGTTATAGAGAATTAAATTTTGCATGCAAGGTGAGCAAATCCAGACACGTTATGTGGATCTTGTTGAACAAGATGTCGCCGTTAAAATTAAATAGCATGAGTCAAAATTAAAATTAATTTAGACAGATTCAATAGATAAACATAAAAATGCTGGTTTGATCCCAGTTTCCTTCTGTATGTCTAACCTAGTACGCTATGCAATTTTTATTTAAACTTATAGTTTAGAAATTACAAAAATAAATTGGAAAATATAATTTATCAAAAAGTAGTTCTCATTGTGTCAATAGATACATAATTGAGTCCGCTACGATTTTATATGATACCATTCTAAAGCACGGTGGATCAACCTAGTCTTGTATACATCACGCATCTATGGTGGGCAGGGCTGGTTCAATGCGAATGTTGAGTATAGCTCCAGTTAAAATCTTTCTTACGTGCAGCACCAAAGTCTGATGATACTTGAGTCATTTTCGTATGATGGGATCCAAAAATAATCGGTGACAAGGAACGCCTCATCATTTCGACACTGGAGCTAACCTGAATATTTGCACAATCTACTTAAAGGAGTGAAAGTATGTGAATCTATAAGTATCTGTCTCTAGTTTAGTCTACAGGCCTAAGCTGTCTTGCAGGTTTCCTGTATATAAAAGGTAACATCCAGATTTTGGAATGTCTTTGGTGTTTTCTAGATCATAGTGCCGTAAAGTACAATTTCCTGTCAGTGAGGTAAATTCAGTGCAATAAATAAATACATAGGTATAATTTTATTTTGTTGCTCAAATTATTGTTAATCACTATAAAATTTATGAAACTGACTTTGGTTTTTATATGAACGGCCAAAAGGTCCATGTAGCCACAGTGTTAACTGAAAACGGTATATTTGTATATACACATAAATTAAATATTTTAAACTATATGCATTCCACGAGTTATAAACTAGATATATGTTACCTTCATCTGCTAATTGATGGGAAATTGAATAACATATTGTCAATTGTGTTTAATATTTATTTACCTATATATATCTTTTTGAATAATATGTTTTTGACTCAATTTCGAAACCTAGACAAAACACATAGTAGCTCCAAAATCAATCAGTATAAATATGGATTCATGCTTATTCATGAATATCTGTAGTAAATATACATTTTGTGAAATGTTGTATAACAACGTCTACTAACGCACTTGTCATAACAGATTAGTTGAGTAAGTAATAATCTAGCCTCTGTATTGCTGGCTTCAGTGCCAATCCCTGACTAACAAAAAGTTCAAGTGTACCCGGACCAAAGTTATCATTAAACCTCACTCCTATAACAATTTATTTGAACATGTAGTAAAATTAAACAATATAGTACTAGTTATCTCCTCTATTTGGTCAGAAATAAATTAAATTGAGCTTTTATCATAGAATTGCACAAGAGAAATAGCCATTTTATGTTAGAACATTGGTCAAAAGGTTAACAGATTGGAAATTAAAAACTCGCTTCACTGCTGGGCTCTGATTCATTAGTACTATCTTACTCATCAGCTCACCGGTAAACTTCAATAAGAAATTTAGACCTAGAATTGTCAAGTCATATGTAGGTTGATGACTTATAACAAAAAGTCTAATACTTGTACATTTTTTCACTGCTTTATTAAAAATATTTACTATCATATTATTTTGCCTACAGATTTTAGGATTAAGTTTCGCTAAGTAACGATCACAAATTAGTTTTTATAACGAAAAATACGTTTTTCTAAGAATAGTGAAGGTCGCACAAGTAATAAGGTATCTGTTTTATTATTGATTAAGTTAGGAGATCGTTAGTATGTCTCATATGGTATTGGAAGTGAGAAGATCGTTAGTTAGGATTGCTTAGTTTATGAAGATTAGAATCAGCACAGTCGTTATTACAGACGTGTCACGAAACTAACTTTTACAGTACCATTAAGAGTTGATCTAGGAGAATAGCATACCCTTTGTTCTAAATTAAAAATGCTATATCATGTTGTATATTGTGTATAGTATGTTAAGTATATATTGTTTAGTATGTCTTATCATACAAAAGTACCGTTTAAACCCACGACCCTTATTTAAAAAATATAAAACACATTTTTAGAAAAAGAAATTATATGTACACAACTTCAATGAAACAATCTTAAAGTTCTTAAATTTTTGTATAAGCAACGCCTAATTTAATGATAACGCTTGTCACTAAGTTATTTGTTTAAGCGTTAGCATATATTAAAATCTTTTTCGTTGGTGGCCCTTGCTTTAAATATTAAAATAAATTAATTTGTGTGAGAACAAAAGGTGAACTCAGCATTTGTCTTAATAACACGCGTAGCCTTACTTATTCTAATAATTACTAAATCATAACTGGTTAATTTATTGTGTGGATGTTTGTTATATAAATACACTAAGAAACCCCAATTAAATATTTAACGTACATTGTGACTAAATATCACCAGTAAGATTTTATCTAGTTTCATTTTGTATGAAACTTTATATTATACGTATACAAGAATAAGTTATATGATAGAGTATATGTATTCAAGGTATTTAGCTGATTGTAATTTAACCTCTAAATTAATAGGCTGACACATATTCTTTTTCATATGCCCTGGAGAATATAAGAATATCTATTGTGTAAGATTGTATGTCTGTTCGCAGGGTATCTTGTAAATATATTAAGCTCTAGACGTGAAATATCGCATACAAATTCAGCATAGCATGTTTACGTGCCATTTGTAGTGGTGTATTTCTCCCATGTAACTGTAACTTTTAAGTGGTATTTTAAACTGAATATTTCCAAAATTACATTGCATGTGTTAAATAATTGATTTTTATACAATAATAATACGATACGAATTAATAATAATAATACGAAATATATGTATCACCATTACTTATAATTTTAAATTATAATAAACACAAGATGAAATAACTGTATTCTTGGGGAAGGATGTATTGTAATGTGAGGGATATATGTTATAAAACGTGTGTAGAAAACTGATTCCGCGAGAAAAATAAAGTGAAGATACCTAAATCTGCGTTATGGATTTAAAGGTTAAAACAATTTATTCACCTTACATCAGTGACTTAAAATAATTATTAAGAAGCTGATAGTCTGTAAAGTTTGTCTATATGTATTATGTTGATCAGGGCAATGCTTTATCTTCGCGATGACTCTTGGTGCATGGTTTCTAAAAAAATCTCTACGTATATTAGGGGGAAAATATAAAATTAGATATAATAAAATACACCGTAACATTTTTACATTGCTTTTAAGTTAGAATGATGACATCAATACAATTATAAAGTGTTAACAATCAGAGTTCTGTAACATTACATTTTAGCATGTAACATAATATAAGCACTTAATAAAGTTACTCTGCGTGGAATAATTGTTAAAATGTTTTCGTATTCTTCAATGCGTAATTTATTTCAGCGTACAAATTTCAGGAATGTATGTCAAGATGACGTCATTATTATTAAATTATGTCAATGTTCTGAAAGTGATTAGTTTAACAGATATTTAATACATCAATGAAATAATTTTTATGTATTGAAATAACAATAAATAAAAAGACAAGGCTTCGCACTGTCATCACTAATCCTAAAACCTACTGTTAGAAAAACAAGTTGCTTGTGTATTTCTTGTGTATTGTATAGACAAGAAATAAAATGTTAAAAAAATTCATTTAGGTTGAAACAGATTTAGAAATGTTATTAGTTTATAACAACGATTAGTTTTTCACCTTAACGATATCTGAAGATAAATATAAAATTTTACCCACGTATCTTATGGCATAAATAGAAAAAAATTTCCCAGATTTACGCGTGTTTTCTTGATTTTTTAAACAATGAAATTCTGGCACTAACCCTGAAAAAGGGTCAGTGACAATTTTTTTTACATTTGATCCTCTTAAAAGTGAACTGTGAAATACAATTTACCTCAAACACGTCTGCTTATGGTGAAAAATTATTATATATCTCCATGACATTATATCGTAAAATCTTTCACTAAGATAAAAAAAAAATTAATTACTCCTCCAATCCGGCCTAGACTGTTTGAGTGTTACTGAAGTTGTTGGAACTGTGAGTTCAAATATTACGGAAAGTTGCATAGAAATGTTAGAAACTTTTCTACTTGTAAATCTGTTTAACATATTTTACGACACCACAACATTGCTCTTTAAACATAAATTTATCTATTGCAACTATTTGAAATGGATCAGCATGTTGGAATATGTTGCATCCGTCATGAATTATTTCCAGAAGAGCTTATTACGAATAAAAAAACTTTTGGTGTGTGTGATAAACAAAGCCGGAGGTAACTGCCATTATTGTCATACATGAGCAGTGTTATCAATGTTTACATAAAGCCATTACTAAAAACATGCATTTACCCTAGATGTATTGTGCAAACTTTCATCGTGTAGTTTAATATCCTGAGTGCATAAAAAATCTATTGTAAGGTTTAAAAGTATACTGCCAATGATATTGATAAACTAAATAGTTAGCATGTGTGTTTTTTTTACCTTACCGTCAATAACGGATATTAAATACGTCTTTTATATTTAGATGAAGGCATAGATTAGAAAATAAATTCACCTATCATTAGAGTGGCTATAACAGACTGTATCACCTTCAAGCAATGTCTCATTATCCATGCTTCAGAGTTATATTTTTCTCGTGCGTTCGTTAATCAGATCTAAGATAAGATTTTAACCGCATTATATTTACCTAACAGTATAATATTACAATAAGCTGTCAGGCATCTCTCTACTTTATTACATGCTATTTTAAAAACGCATTGCGGTAATGTAGTTGGATGTTTAAACCGGTAACAAGAGTGCTATATATCCGAAAACGTGTTTTTTCATAAAAGAACAATGTAACTCTAATATACCGTTTGTTAAAAGAGAAAGATATATTAATCAATCTTAAATAAGGTGTTTTGTTAAAAATAAGGCTTAAAATAGTACATACATGATCACGCAATAGAGTCTGTATTTAATATAGCACACTTCAGTTTATCATATTTGCAATGTGGTAGTGCAGTTCAAAAGACGATAACCTAGTGTTCATTATTTAGCAAGATTTTACCTAAAACATGTGATTAGTTGTAGTTGCTTATGGCGAAAGTTTTATAGAAGATTCATGTGATGGCATATTTAAAATATAAATAAATACTTATGTTTGTTATATGAACATGTATTTTCTACATTGCATCAACAAAACAGATCTTGATTTGAATTTGTAAAGAGTTCTTATTTGTATTATATTTGTTATCCTCAAATAATTTATTGGGATAAATATAGTAATTTTTATAATAATGATTTTCTTGTTAATTCAATATGTAGCATACAATAGTATACAAAATTATATTTCACATATAATAGGGGCTTTATTTAAAGTTTGTTTTCCGATCCGTCATTATTAATAACTTACTTTTATATATTATTATATTTTGCGGTTATTTATTAGCAAAACTGGGATAATATACCGAAACTACTCAACGTAAAAAGTTTCAATATTACCATAGTTTTATTACGTTTAAGTTTTTAATAAAAACACACACACACTCGCTCGGGCACGCAAAGACATATATTTCAGTTAAATAACCCCTCCTTTTTGGTGAACCTCACCTTCGTGCCTGGTTACTCGAAACTCGCTGAGTGCTATAGCTACGAGTGCGTGTGTGCGTGCGTGTCAAATCAGATCGTTAATTGCCCATGAAAATAGATAATCAGTTTTGAATAAAGATTAATTTCCGTGTAATATCAATACGAAACAACAATTAACAGTTATTTTGTGTAAATACAGAGATTGAACGAGGTGAATTGCGGTAGTACCAATCATGTTTGTGTCTTTTAAATTGTAACTAGTGTAATCGTGATACATTTCTTTTCTAGAAATTGTGTATATTAAAACTATATTATTCTCATTTTATATGTTTTTATTGCATACACATATTTGATAATAAGCTGGGGAATTATGTGTCTTTGTTATATAAGTGTTATTTTGTAAGTGTGATTTAAATTTGTATTTTTAATTGAACTTGGACGTGTCACAAGATAGGGGTGGAAATTTAGAAATGTAAAGTCATCCCCCTTTAACTTCTTTTTAAAAGTGGGAAGGGGATCTTTTTATTTGTCCAAATATAAAAAAAGAAGAATGTACATCGATATCCTAATCCGTATAGAATATACCAGTCGTATCAGGACAATTTACTCCCTGTATGTATACAAAGAGTGATAGCGAGATTAACGTACTATAATGTAAATATGTGTTTTCATACAATTATAAAATTTGTATAAATTAATAAGTGCCAACATTGTCTTCAAAGAACACCTTATAGTCTAAAAAACTCTATGCAATACTCTGGAATATTGCAACTATTTAATAAGTTAATAGTAAACATGTTTCAATACACAGAAGATGAAAATGAGCTGACTATTGTGAAATTTGTAATGAACATGTAACGTACACTGAAGTGGAATTTCTGTCGCTTCAGATCACACGGCGAATATTCATTTTACTCTGTTTAAACTTAGTTACTGTATGAGTTTCGTGGCCTAGAAGTTTGTCTTGCAAACAGTTGGATTATTGTTTTTTTAAGCTACTCTAATAACAAAATTTTTTAACTAGCCGAAAACTATTAATTGATGTCATTTATTCTGATTATTAAAATAGTATAATATAAAGCAACGTCCTTATTATTGTACATAATTATATAACAGTGGAAAAACAAGTGCAATCTCAAAAATAACTTTATATATCTAATATACTATACAGCCGCATGTGAAACCACTCACTCACTGATAATGTATACAAATTCTAACCTACTTCTAGAAGTGCTAGAAACTTGAAATTTTGCACGCAGGTACCTTTTGCCTTATAACCAACAGGAAAATTCTGAAAACCGGGATTTTTTTAGTTTTAAACACCTCAAAAGAATTCGTAAAAAAAACCGCATTTTTTACCTTTGCAGGCCTTTTTTGTAAGCCCGATAGCGGGCGAATCGTTGGAGCTAGCTCGGATTTGACGAAAAATTCATAATCAGGAATGAAGTGAACTACAAAAAAGGACCAGTGACTTTTTGCTCTATCTTCCATGGTTTAAAGCGACAAAAACGCTCGAACATTTGACATTCCAGAGATTTTTTCGATAAAAATAATGTTTCGAGCCCGATAGCGGCCGAACCGTTGGTCGTAGCTCAAATCTGATTGACCCATCAAATTAGCAAATTGCGCGATCTACAGAAAAGGTCCAGTGACTTTTTGCCCTTCTCCATTGGTTTGGCCGAAAAAAAAACGTGATTATGTGAAATTGTTTTGTAATTTTCACGTGAAAACTTTGTTTTTGGGGTCGATAGCGGCGAAAAAATTGGTCGGAGGTCAAAATAAAACAAAGGATAGATTTAGGAAATGATATGATCTACAAAAAAGGTTCTGTGACCTTTTACTATATCTCCATTAGTTTGACCGCAAAAACACGATTACATTAAAATATGTTGAAATTTTCGCCTACAAATTTACATTCCGGGCTTGATAGCGGCTAAACGGCTGGTCGTAGGTCAAACCAATTTTCAATGGGAATTTAGAAAACAGCGCGATCAACAATAAAGGTTTTGTGACATTTTGCCCTATCCCCAATGGTTTGGCCGCATTACGCGTTTTAAAGTATCGATTTTACAAGTTTTACGTGAGATATTGTTTTCTGGGCTCCGTTGCAGACAAAACCTTAGGTTTAGGGCAAATTAAAAATTTTATTTTAATACAAAATAATACGATCTACAAAAAAGGTCCAGTGGTCTGTTACCCTATCTTCCATGGTTTAGCCGTAAAACGTGATTATGTTGAAAATTTCACTTGAAAACTTACCTTCCGGGCTCGATTATGGCCGAACCGTTGGCCCTAGCTTAAATGTAAAATTTTTTGTAACTAGCTATTGATAGGATCTACAAATAAGGTTCAGCAGCTTTATATATTTTATCTTTCCGTAAGCCTGGTAAATGCTCTAAAAGGCAAATTCTTTGTCGTCAATTTTAGGGGTTTTAAATCTTGCAACCATAATTAGTGCGATTCATGCTGGTTCCAGATTGACCTTGTATTAACACGTTAACGAGTGACTAAAACCCCCCTCCACATCGGGAGTTGGCTGAGCGTTAGTGAAGCTTCAAAAGTAGATAGGGACAGAGTTTTCTATTACGTTCACAGACACAACACCCTCTAAAATAGGCCCACGTGTGTCATTAACCCCTTGTAACATTAACCCCCGCCCCCGGGAATTTGTTCATATGACCAGGTAATATCCTGACTAAATTAAACCCCCTGATGTCTTAACCCCCAGTAACATTAAACCCCCCTAGGGAATTTCCTGGCATGACCTCATATTCGAATTTTACCAATCACCAAATCCCTTAACCCCCCCCCTGTTAAGTTCCTAGTTTGACCAGATAACCCCCTGGTGTCTTAAACCCCCCCGGTAACGTTACAACCCCCCCAGGGAATTTTCTGGCATGACCTCATGTCCGAATTTTACCAGTCACCAAATCTCTTAACCCCCCCTGGGAAGTTCCTGGTATGACCAGATAACCCCCTGGTGTCTTATCCCCCGGTAACGTTAACCCCCCCAGGGAATTTCTGACATGATCTCATGTGATTTTAACAACCACCAAATCTCTCTTCTCCCCAAATTTGCAAGCGTACATCACATTTACCAAACACCGAACCTTTAACCACCCCCGGGAATTTCCTGGAAGAACCAGATAACTTCCTGAGTAAATTAAACCTCCTGGTAACATTAAACCCCCCTAGGGAATTTCCCGGTATGCCTCACATCGGAATTTTAAAAAACCACCGATTCTCTCTTATCCCCGAATTTGGCTAACACCCAAAAGGGGGCCTGGGGGCGTAGCCCCCAGCGAGCCGAAGGCGAGTCCTATATATATACAGCCGCATGTGTAACTCACTGACTGACTGACTGATAGGTGATACAAATTCTAACATAGTTCTAGAAGTGCTGGAGACGTGAAATTTTGTACGCACGTCGCACGTATCTTCAAACCTCCGGGACGTGAGATTTTGTTTTCTGGGTTTTATTCCGGCCAAACTACTTATTGTATCACAGAACAAAAATTTTATTTTATTACTAATTAATGCGATCTACAAAAACGGTCCAGTGACATTTTGCTCTATCTCCATTGGTTCGGCTAATAAATGTAAATATTTCGTAATTTCTTTTTAATAACTTTGTTTCTAGAGTCGATAGCGGCCAAACGGTTAGTTCTACCTTAAATCTAAAAACCTTTATGGCTATAAATTGATGGGATCTACAAAAAAGGTAATGTAACTATTTGTTGTATGTCCTTTAATAAGCCAGAAAAAACGCTATAAATAGCTAAATATTTGTCGTAGATTGGCAATTTTTGGAGTTTTTAAATTATTATGTGACTAATATTTGTGTAATTCATTCCAGATTCAGTTTGCACTTGCTTTGCTACGTTAACGAGTGAATACAACTCCACATTAGAAACTGGCTGAGCGTTAGTTAAGCGTCAATAGTAGATAGGGACAGAGAAAGATTTTATTATGTTCACAGACACAACACCCTCTATAATAGGCCCAAGTGTGTCATTAACCCCCGGTAATATTAACCCCCCCCCGGGGATTTCCTGGTATGACCTGATAACCTCCTGAGTACATTCAACCCCCTGATGTGTTAACCCCCCTGGTAACATTAAACCCCCCCAGGGAATTTCCTGGCATGACCTCATGTCCGAATTTGACCAGTCACCAAATCTCTTAAACCCCCCCTGGAAAGTTCCTGGTATGACCAGATAACCCCCCGGAGTCTTATCCCCCGGTAACGTTAACCCCCCTGGGAATTTGTTCAAATGACTAGACAATATCCTGACGAATTTAAACCCCCTGATGTCTAACTCCCTTAACATTAATCACCCCCCCCCCCGGGAATTTCTCACCTTGACTAGATAGTCTCCTGGTGACATTAAACCCCCTGTTCCACTTAAAATACTGCCTTAAGGTCGGTTTTTATTATGTTTATACTAAACAATTCAAGATAGCTGACCCGTGCAGACTTTTCTCCCGAGCTCATTCCTGGCTAAACCAAAGGTCGCAGCTAAAATCTGACGACGGAATCGAAAGATAAAATTAAATTTCCGACAAGAAAGGTCCAGTCGCTTTTTCACGTATCCCTAACGGTTAAGCCGCAAAACGCCCTCAAAGTCAAAAGTTTGGGTAAATCCAGAAAATTAAACTATGGTATACATACGTCCTCTGACTTTGGTTAAAACCAAATTCTTCTTGTCTCCAAATTTCACGAACACATAACTTAACTCTTCTACCACATCAATTGATTAATATTATACACCACACATCTTTTGGGCTGAGCGTTAGCGAAGCATTTACGACCCGTAAGATTCTCGAGAACGGATACATAAAATTTGGAAACTTCACGTCTGAATTTAACCAATCACCGAACTACGCTTATCCCCGAATTTAGCCAACACCCAAATGGGGGCCTGGGGGCGTAGCCCCCAGCGAGCCGAAGGCGAGTTAGTCTTATAGAGTAGTGTGATTTGAAATTTCATATGCTGATTGTAAATCGAAAAAATTCTCAAAAAAGGTGTTCATAGGAGTTCTTCCAGGATAAAAAATAAGGTTAAATTAAGCCCAAAAATATTCTTCCTAAAATATTAACCAAAACTTATGAAGTACTAAGTAAGTAAAATTACCTCTAAACTTTTCGTTAGATTATAAAATAAGACTTATATAAATTCCATGATTACAAAATGGTTTCAATCTGAGACTGCAGGTTCTCAACACACTGTTTTAAAATGTAAATATAATGACCCGGGAGATTGGAACTTATTCGTGTGAAGAACTTCTTTCTAGATTGTTTAGAATGTTTCTAAAAAACTGGCGAATGGTGCTTCTGTTTTTCCACACTAAATTGCAGGTGAAGCTACGTTTAACTGCCTGTTACTACGGAGGACAAAAGTCCTAATAATTGATATAGATTGAAATAAATTAATTAGTAAATAAATTGAATAGATTTTTATAAAAATAAAAATGATTGTGAGACAGATATCCAATTATATTATTTAAAACCATTGGAATTCCTTGTATCCATTCATATCCAAAATTTCGCTATATGGCTAGATGGTTAACCCTTTCATAAATAATAATATCATATTTCTACCTCTACCTGACAATAATTTCAGCTTTTACATAACATCCATTTTAGGACCCAAGTTTTCCTTAACTTTAATGGAAAGTACTATTATTCAATATTTTCACAGTCGTTTGTAATAACTTGTATCGCCGTAATGTAAGAAATGTTTTTGTATAATCCCAACTAGTTGGTTAATACAACCCTACATGCATTAACTATGAGATCAAATTACTTTACAAGAATAAGTTTACAAAGCTATTTGGTATTTTTTGATACCTTCTTAAGTTCATAATGTCTAATGGGTTCCTAAACCTTAAACGGAATCAAAGTTAAGCACTGAAGTTAGACAGTAAAATCTTCCCTTCAAGATCCCTTTTATTATCATAACAAATTAAGACTAGAATTCTTCGGCATTTTATTTCCGAGAGCTCACATAATTTATTTGTATAAAACATGAAGTTTTGGAGCAATAAAGTATAAGTACTTATCTAATTGTTTATTACTTGTTATTAATACAGTTTTAAAAGATTATAAATAAGTATAGGAGGTGCACACCACTACATACATATTTGACTTCAGAGCTGAAAAGCATTTATTATAACACTGTGTGATATTATTAACTGATATTTGTCTGGGACGAATAGCTGACTGACTTATCATTGTACACCTTCATAAACAAAACATTGTGATATTGCTCTGAACACTGACTTTATATAAAAGCAAATACATTTATTAATCAAACTCTTCTCTTTAACTTCACTCAACTGCACGATGATTATCATCCTGGTGGTAACCTCGAAATGTTTACCCTGAAGTGTTGCTATTACAAAATAATACTTAAAAACTCATTTACCAATGATATTTACCATGAAAGTCTACTGCCTTGACCCACCAAAAGAATCCTTTACTATTACCTGTGCACTGAGATATCGTATTCTCGTATTGATACCATTGGTAATATGGCACATATTTAAACTTTGGTATTTTTCATCATGCATGCACTTTAAATGCATCATAAACTCTATGTTTTGTATAAAAACCGTTAAAAGCATGTACATATATTTATACATTGTGCAGATGATTCTGTTCTAAATAGTTGATTACTAGGATATATGCATGTTTAATGCTATTGGTAACCCTGGCATGTTGATGTATTTTGTCTAACTTTGATTACCAGCTATTACAAAGTCACTACACATGAATTTGCTCAATCCCTAACATCTCCAGCGCATTAGATTCTATACTTAAATATGACACGTGGTTATTGCAAAGGGTTCAGGAAAAATTTGCAAACCTAAAAAGTCTGAAATATAATATTCATAATAAATTAAGAAGTATAATATCTCCGTTAAATCTATAATAATACAATTTAAAAGCATACAAAGAAAAAAAAATACTCGTAGGAGGTATATGTAACATGTTAACAATATATTTGTGTTTGTTTTAAATATTGTATTTATTTTAGTAGCAAGAATTTCACCTCTAACGTCGCAATACGAATGCCCCCGCCTGTCCCTATTAATCATTACTTCGGATTCTTAAAACCAACAAAATAGAACCGAAGTCCTATTCCATTTTTCCATGCACACAGTATTCAGGCAGAAATCAGCCTGCTTTAAGCACTCTAATTTGTTCAAAGTAAACGTGCCGGCCCACCTCGACCCTCAGTCAAGAGCACCGCGGCGGGATTGAATCGGCGGCCGGAACCCTCGGGATGCTTCAGGCGGACCCTACACACCGCCGGGAGCCCGGACCGCCACCGGCAGGACGTCCCACAGGACATGTCAGTTAACACCGTGAGCGATGAACCGACATCGTAAGACACAGATCCAACTACGAGCTTTTTAACCGCAACAACTTTAATGTACGCTATTGGAGCTGGAATTACCGCGGCTGCTGGCACCAGACTTGCCCTCCAATTGGTACTCTTTAAAGGATTTAAAGTGTACTAATTCCGATTACGGGGCCTCGGATGAGTCCCTTATCGTTATTTTTCGTCACTACCTCCCCGTGCCGGGAGTGGGTAATTTGCGCGCCTGCTGCCTTCCTTGGATGTGGTAGCCGTTTCTCAGGCTCCCTCTCCGGAATCGAAACCTGATTCCCCGTTACCCGTTACAACCATGGTAGGCGCAGAATCTACCATCGACAGTTGATAAGTCAGACATTTGAAAGATGCCCGTGCGATCAGCTGAAAGTTATTCAGAGTCACCAAGAAGTGCGGGGCTGGTGCCCCGATTGGTTTTGATCTAATAAAAGCGTCCCTTCCATCTCTGGTCGGGATTCTGTTTGCATGTATTAGCTCTAGAAGTACCACAGTTATCCAAGTAATGGATTGTACGATCCAAGGAACCATAACTGATTTAATGAGCCTTTTGCGGTTTCGCCTTAATGTGGCTTGTACTGAGACTTGCATGGCTTAATCTTTGAGACAAGCATATGACTACTGGCAGGATCAACCAGGGAGCAGCGGATATACTCGATATCTCGTCTGCGCGGCATTAACACAGATGCCGTACTCGCACGGGCGGAGCGAGCGCGCGGACAAGCCGCGGCACGACCGCCCGAGAGTTGTGAGAGAGTGGAAGCCGCTCGGTCCGGGTCAGCCGCGCTAACGCGCCGCGCCGTAGGAAGAACGCCACGAGGTTTAAACCACGCCGCCGAAACGACGTGGCCCCGTCACGGACCTACGCGCCACGACGCGCGCGCCACTGCCCGGGCGGCTCGGGATGATGATTCGGTCGGTACTCGGTGCGAACACCGGTCCGAAAATCATTTTTATCGAGCTTCATTTAAACTCACTTCAGGGTCTCCGGTCTGCGACCGGTAGCCCTATTTCTTGGCTAGAACACGCAGTTCGTTTTGCTTACGCCCGGTGAGGCGAAGTGTTTTACCATAAGAGAGTCGGCACGGCCCGAGAAAGTCGCTGGCGGGACCGTAAGGCCGCCGCAGTCGAGCTACTCGAGCCGCCCGGGAGTTTGCGCCGCGTGTGAGCTGCGAACCGGCGGTCACTGAGGACCGTCGGCGGGCTCGCGGCAATGCTGTGGGTCGAGGACAAGCCCCGAGATCGGTAGCGGCCGCCGCCAGAAGCGGCCGCCCGCCGCCCAGACTGATTCTCGGGTCGGCTACTTCAAATCCCGGTAAAAAGCCAAAAATTCGTTAAAAATGGCTAAAAACCATTTTTAATACGTTGTACAGGCCCCTACTGTACTTTGGGAGGGTTTACGCTACTTTTTATTTTTCACTCTTAGGACACACCACCACCTCCCTATAAGAGTACTTGATTTTCCATGAGACGTTCCTGTGGAACGTCTCGCAAAAACCCCAGGTGCATATCGGTTGAAATTTTTTTTTTACAATTTTTATAAAATAACCTCGGATTATTGTGTATTGCAATGTTTAAAGAATAAAAAAGCTCTTGGCGATTTCTCGAAAAAAAATTTATTTACCGAGATACGGGCCTCCAAAGAAAGTTTGGATTTAGAAAAAAGTCGGGACTTAGAAAATTTTCGGGACTTAGAAAAATGTCAGAGTCCGAGTTTGTAAAATAAATTATTACCGATGAAATTACATTCGTTTCATTTGAATAACGCTTCATTAAAATGTTAAGTCTATAGTTGAGTTTTTAGTCGAGATGTGACATTCCATTTGTCTTATACGGTGTGGACAGATACACAGCAAATAAAATTATCTAAATCCGTGAGTGAAATTATCATAAGACCTTGGTATAAATATAAAAATCTGAATGCACTAATAAAGTCCATTTTTATAAAAAATTATGTTATTTGTTATATAAAAAGTTTTATGCCTAATCCCGAGTTCCCCAAATAATTCTACACCAGTCTAACTCGCTTCGTACAAAATTTATAAAATTACTCATATACCACGAAATGTTTAGCGTCTCCCATCTCACGTTGTTTCACAGTTTACAATTAAAGTATATAAAAATTATAAACACACAGGTGGTCATCGGATTTAATGAGAAAGGCAGTCTCTGGATATAAAATGAACAGTTTTGATGATTTTGGATGAATAGTTTGCTGCTGTTCTAAAGGACTGTCTACAAGAAAATGTGTACAAAAATAGACACTGACAAGAGTCTAAAATGGATTGATTGAAAGAGACATGACCAATGTCATTAAGTAAATAATTTAAAATTACTTTAAGGTTTTGTTCGTACTAATTAGGCACAAAATGTTTGTTACAAATAAGTAGAACATTGGGTTAGAAATTATAGAATATAAATATACTCTTTTGTCATAACTCATTAATCGCGCTTTAGTCTGAAGATAATTCACTCCTATTCTTTACACTGTAAACAATATTTGATAAATACGAATAAAACACCTAATATCACACTGTATGGTTTTAAATTTATCAATAGGTATTGAAATTTTAGTCCTAAAAGGTTTGTTTATACACCTGTAGTCATATGCTCTTTATTAATTTAAAGAAGTATCCCTCAATTGTTTTAACAAGAAATAATTATTTGTTTTTATAAATATATTAATTTTTAATGAGGCTAATTAAAGTAACTAAATACCTGTTTTACTGATTGCAGTAGTAGGAGAAACAAACGGAATTTAATCATATAAAGTACTCCTAACAACATTTATTGTATGACAGTCATATTTTATAGGTACTAAATACACAGTCCTTATATGTTAATATGTTGCAGTATTAAAACATTTAAATTAATCCTTCCCATCATAGCTGCATTATGTGTTGCATGATTAGTTCATATATCTATGAGAATTTATGGTTACATCATATGGTGACCAACGGTATGAAGTCGCCTAACAGTCCTTACATTTGCCAACACGACGCATCGACAGGAAATAAGAGATTAAACATCCATTATTCGTGAAATATTTCAAACAATAATTTCCATTAGCAAAAGTGTATACTCAGCTTAGTCAAAGTTTACTATTTATGAAAGGCTCGTGCCCTTCCGGGAAGGTTTGACTTCTGTGTATATATGTCACAGAAGCCAAAAGAACATAGACTAAATATCACGTGTTGTATCTCTCAAAAACTTTCTTACTTCTGAATACATAAATTTACACTTGTAAAGGAAGTGACTAATCAGGTCTTAAGTAAAAAGAAAAACAGTCATTATTTATTTACAGTATTTTGTCGACTTGATCTGGTAACATAAATTTCACAACTGATACCTGTTCATTGAACTGTGCTCTTCCAAAAAGTTGTAGATGAACTTGCAAAGAGGCAGCTTACCTACGTTGGAACCATGTGAAAAAATTTAAATCTTTAAAGTTCCTATAACATCCTGAAAGGCCACTTTATTCTTTTCTTTATGGTTTTAAAGGAAATAAGATACTTCTAAGCTTTGTACCATAAAATAACATTATTTTTGTGCTAGTATCTTCAATGCATCTCACCATTGAGACTAGTGAGAAAACGAGAAAGCTAGAAATGTTCTGCTACTACAATATAACAAAATGTGGTGGCGAGTTACTCGACATGAACCGGTTATAATAACTACAGGTAGAAAGACTCGGCGATGGCCCCTAGTGATTGTCTTTAGAATGCTAAATATCGCCAACTTTAGTATCTTATATTTGTACCTAAGATACAGAGAAACAACTATAACAACTCGCTGGACAATGAATAATAACGGATTCATACTCAGTGTTCCCCACCTTCAAAAGACTAGCTTCACAGAGTCCTTAAAGAGATGTAAAAGGAGCCATAAAGATGTCTTAGGGGATGACCTACTTCGAGAGTATCGAGATAGATACGTCCTTGAGAAGAAACAGACTTGTAAAATGTGCATTCTTTACAAAAACGTAAATATATATATGCATGGCAAACGTCTAAAAATATAAATTTATATATATATATATATATATATATATATATATATATATATATATATACGTATAAATATACTTGGACGTCTTTAATTCAGTTACGTAGCTTACGTGATTTGTATTTCAACACACCGATAGTCTGTTTGGTGATATACCAATGGTTATTTACAAATAGTTCACAGTATCTTAAGAATTTAAGCTATATTTCCACGTAGAATGAACATAAAACAGATGATAAAGTATATGACACCTGCTGCGTAAGCTTAAGAACTAAAATAAAAACATTCACCACTCACTATCCAACGGTAAAGATTCTTTCGCAAAGTTGTAGAAACTTCTATCAATGGGCTGTACGTTGCCAGCTCCCAAAGTTTTTAATTAAACAACTGGCTTTACCATTGTTTTGGACACAACAAGAGCGTATTACTGGGATTGAATTTGTTTACAACATTGTTAAAAAATATAGTTTCAGTTTAATTTTATCTTAATTCAGTTAATCAGTCTAAAGACAGTGTTTCTTTTTAGGCATAGCAAATTCTAGGAGTTACATAATATTTCAATCATATTGATCAAATATTTCATCTATTTAAATATATATATACATAAATACGTATATACATTTTTCTTTGTAAATTTTATAGGTATATAAAAATTGAAAATCTATATAGTTATATTAAATGCAGTCGAAAACAATTATTTTAGAATTATATCTCATACATCTAACATAAAAATGTTATTGAATTAATTGTATGGTAACTCATATCTTGTAGCAATAAAAAGCACAAAACGTTTCTAAAATCTATTAAACATTTATTTTTTAAAGCACATAAAAGCCGCTTAAGCAATATATACGATTTCTACATCTAGTAATGGGTAGTAAAATGTACAGGATGTTGTTGATTAATGTATTCAACATATATAGTAGTCAAGTCAAGTCAAATAACTGAATTACATTTAAACACATAAACCAATATTTTTGTGAGATCTTTCAATAGCAAGACTATCTTCTTTAACATTTGAAGTCCAATGGTTTAGTGCAAAAACATATTAACATACATGACAAACGTCTAAGACCTAAAATTAAAATTATTTTGTCATTTATATAACAATATTCATTGGGAAATACAATTTTTTCATTGTTCTAGTCTCATTCATACGCCAATTTTACCCACTTCCAACGTTGGAATCAGTCTGGTAAATAATCGGTCTCCCAGTTGTGTGCCGTAAATTCACTGACATTATAAAACGCCTTCCACGTTAAAAAGCGTTTGAGGCGAATTTTAACGCTTTGGGAGTTGGGGCAATTTTTATCGAATCTTTCAATCTGTTTATTAATTGACACCAGCCTGCTTATAAGCAACCGTTCTGTGTCAGTTCGGTAGCTGTCTCTGCCTCTTGTCTCGTACCATTGTATGTCTCGGCCCGTTATCAGCGCTCATCTTGACTTAAAAAACAAAATTGTTTGCAAAATCTTGAGACTCGGCAGAGTCAACAGTTGCGATCATTTGAATCGCTTATTTTCAATTTGAACGCTATTAAAATTAAAAAATTATTTAAAATTAAAAACGCATTAAGCCACTGGACATAGAATTTTTAATCTTAAATAAAATACTTGTACTTGTAAATTCACTCGCCTTATACTAATGCATGTAATAATTGAATTTAAGTATTTATAATGAAAACGTCAAATAAACCTATTAAGTTCAGTTGGAATACTTATTAAAAAGAGAGCATCATCGTATAGCTTTATCTGTAACCCTTTGGATTTAATTTTGTTGAATAACGAAACAACTTGTTAAATTAAGAAGAAAAACATTATGTTCTAATACTAGCAAAGGCTTGGGTATATATGATTCGCAGACATTGTAATAAACATTACAGCTACTTATCAATTTATTAAACTTATTTCATATAAAATTGGCAAATGCCAGGTCGTCTTTGATCGTTAGCACGTCTATTATATTGTTGGAGGTGAGGCTTGTTCAATTGACGGTGATCAGACTCAGCAGTGTCGTTCCATACATACGTGAGATGATTCTGAATTTCACTTTACTGTTACTAGTTTCTCTATGAACTGTAAAACACAAATATCAGACAGTGATTTATGTTATGTGTTGATGTGTAGAAGTATAATTTAGATTCATGACCTGCATTTTTCAATATACGAAAACACGTTTTGTCAAAACAGATTATATCGTGCTACAACCAGAACACGTTTCTTCAGTGAAACATATAAAATAATATTGTGTTATATACAGTGAAACTTATACGGATTAAATGTAAAATGTTTTTGTCCTGTAAATATCACTTAAATCTACTATAATAGCGTCATTAGATATTGTGTGAGAAAAGTGAACAGTACTTGACTAGTGGTTAGTGCAGCATATCACTCAAGAGACAGGCAAAATTTCATTGGATGAAATATCTAGAAAGAATGACTCTTTCTGTTTAAAATCTCTCTCTCTCTCTCTCTCTATATATATATATATATATATATATATATATATATATATACATACATAATTTATATAATGTTTATGTTTCTTATATTATGCTTCCTGAAGATGTGGGTATTAAATCCCACGAAATATATAGAAGCCTTATAATCTTTGTTTTTTCATTTAAATAAGTGAAATAGTATATACATACATACATAATACATATATAAAGGAAAAGTTTGATTCAGTGTTGGTGCGTGTCAAAAAAACATTTAAATAGATATTATGGGTAATTCTTACGTCAACCGGAAAGCTGTACAATACTCTAATCACTAATTCCCTGAAATCAATTAGTATGTTTACATGACATCTTGATATTTAGAAGCTGCTCTTACTATTATGTGTACCTGAGTACTAAATGTATCAACTCGTCATCGTACTTAATGTATTAACTGTAACAATACTGATTCAAAGTGACAAAAAATCCGGCTTGTTAGAATTTGTTTTATACTTTTAAAATACAAAACAAAATAGTTTCAAATAATATTTATTTAACTTTTTTATTGACACATATAATATTACAAATTAAATGTAATTTTTTTAATAAATAAAAAATACAAAGAAAAATGCAGAATAAATTTTTATTATTTTTCTTCTGTTGCACAATTATGACATCGGGAACACCGTTTTAGTGTCAGTTGCGTAATATTTTATTTGCATGTAGACCTTGACCAAGCGAAACACTTGAGCAGCGAAAATCTGTTTTCTCTGACAGGGCAGTTGAGTTTTAAGATTGGAGTAACATGTTCTGGTCCAAATCTCTTTCACCAGACTTTTCTGTGTTCGTATTGTGTGATAAATATTCTGACGGAAGATAAGATTTATTTTACAACCATACATGGGGCAAAATCTTCTTCAACCTCATTTATTGAAATAAGATTAATGTTATCCGAATAAAATGTTTATTATTATAATAATAACAATAGTAATAATAAACTAAATATAATGAACAAACAACGATAATGTTTCTTACAAATACACATACACTAAAAAAACTATATCAAACTAAACGTTGTATTGACACTAACACGCTTAAAACAAAACACTAATGAAATCGGTCACATGCGTACATGCCGGCTAAAAACTGCACTAACGCGGTCGGTCCCGTGTCGAGATTGCAAATAACAAAGCGCGCAGGGTACGATTCCCTCTGACCCAATTGACACGAATATAGATGAACCGTGGCGTGTTTGGTGGAAAAGAGTGTTATATAGTCAGTGAGGCACTTGTAATGTATCGGAGGGATTTAGCGTTTAATTTTAAAAGATTTCATCAGATCAACTGTTTTTGTTAGGTGCCTTCTAACAAGGGGACCTCTCACGGATTAAGAATGGGTTATAATTTATTGTATTTCTAATACAAGATGTAATTGGAGAGAAATTAAAGAACATGATTAAAAATTTTTCTTTTCAAGAATTGTGCCAGTGCACAAACTTGTACAATTAAAATAAAGAAAATCTGTCATAGTGACACTTACAGCATATAAAAGTGTGGTCCCTTGAAGCCTGGTCCCTTATATGAATATCTATTACAATAATTATGGAAAAAAGACTAATATTTAAAGACATAAACTAACTACTATGATCTCCCAGCGATTGTTACCTCCAGAAACCTTAAAATAATTTTTGTCTATAATTCACTACTGTCTAATATAAACGGAACAAAATTTAAAATTACTTAAATTTTACCTAAAGTTAATAACGGTAAATTACGAGTAATTTTATAAATAAAAATAAAGAATTACATTGGTCGTTTAACTCGAATCTCAAGAACGGTTAGTACGAATTGTCTATTTTTCGTTAAATATTCAATGATATTCAACGTAGACAGGAATGAAAAGAAAGATATAAACACTTTAGTATTTGAAAACAAAAATATATATTCTTCACAGAAACTAATTAGTGTTGATGCCATAACACATATTTAACTATGGCAACGTAAGTGAATAGAAACGCCCGGAAGTATACACATATTAATGAAGTAAGCTTCTCAGTCCAATGTGAGTATGTTTGTTTTCTTCATAAGGCCTACAAATCAATTTAAAATATTGTCCTTCAAATATATTAGACCGGAATTTTGAGAAAATGCCTACAAGAAAACGTTTTTTAATCGACGTAGGCTTCATAGAAAAATGTATTTTTAGTTATATTATAGGGGAAACAAGCCAAACTCAGCTGTAGCCTCTAAAATACCATTAATTTAAACATAAATGCTCATAAAACCCCAAAGCAACTTAAATGAGACTCATTTCTTAAAACTCAGATGGTAGACAGTGAAATAATTGGTCCTGATGTATGCCTACTTGTGTTTGAAACATTTTCATCATATAACGTCATCTGTGATTGTACTAAATCTGGTATGGAAATTTACAACTTAGAGTAACACTATTTTAAAATATATTACTAGACATTTTTGAACAAATAATAAATTTAATATAATACACCTATCTACATGTTATTAAAAATATTTAAAAACGGCCTATGCAAATAAATGTCCTTAAAGACATCTTATGAAACTGCAAATAAATACATCGGTTCTATAATATAAATGAAGTTTATGAATTAATTTCAATTGAATTGCATATAAAATCTACGATTGTGTTCATTCTTGAATTTTACTCATTACTAAATATATTTTATTTTATTTTATTATTATATATGCAATTATTTATGTTAATGTGATTATAGAAATATAACTACATTAAACCTGATTTGTATATATAGTATATTAAAAATTGTATTACCCATTAAATTAAACGTTATTATATTTATAAAATCCTGTAACAGATACGCTTCAACAAACAATTAAATAAAAAATACATGTAGTTTATTGGATATTTTAAACTACGATAAACAAATTACTAGTTCGTGTTTTATGTAATTAGTGAATAATGGGTACTTCCATTAAGTCAGGAAACATAACTCACACACTATAAAGTATATAGCAGTAGGAAATGTCTGCAATGAAGCTGCAGGATCACACGTGTGCTGCAAATGTGTCGTAAATGTGGCACTTATCGCAAACTTATGCTCGGAACATAACTTACTCTTATGAATAATTTATAAGTTTAACTTTATAGTTTGAAAGCAAAATAACATATAGTAACATATAAAAACATTCATTTTTTGTACGAATATTAAACAAAATTTGCACAAAAAAGTAAGAAATAATAAAATTCAATACATAGTGTAGTCTTATCAAGCTAAGATTTTTATTTTCATGCTTATTTTATCCCTTTCTCAGAAAGTGTATTTTACAATTAGTTGGTTTGGAACACAAAATATAAACCAAAGGTATTCCAGTCAATTATATTGAAAATTTTATGACCGGTGTCACCTTGATGGCCGAGTTGTATATCTAACTTAATGAAGCTGCAGGATCACACGTGTGCTGCAAATGTGTCGTAAATGTGGCACTTATCGCAAACTTATGCTCGGAACATAACTTACTCTTATGAATAATTTATAAGTTTAACTTTATAGTTTGAAAGCAAAATAACATATAGTAGCATATAAAAACATTCATTTTTTGTACGAATATTAAACAAAATTTGCACAAAAAAGTAAGAAATAATAAAATTCAATACATAGTGTAGTCTTATCAAGCTAAGATTTTTATTTTCATGCTTATTTTATCCCTTTCTCAGAAAGTGTATTTTACAATTAGTTGGTTTGGAACACAAAATATAAACCAAAGGTATTCCAGTCAATTATATTGAAAATTTTATGACCGGTGTCACCTTGATGGCCGAGTTGTATATCTAACTTAAAGTCATTTGTTTAATTTTTTAATATTTTAGCTGTTAGTTTCTTAACTGCTGATTATTCTACTCCATGAACATAGTAATAGTACAAAGTAAATTTATGGAACACTTCAGGTAACAATTAATACATTTTTATGTTGTTTAGACTGTTTCAATAGTCTTGTACATTGTTAACTTAAAAATAACCAAACAATTAATAAATTTGAAAAATCTAAAGTTGCTTCTTTATTTGTTTTAATAATTTCATGTATTATACTGTGTATTATATGTAAGATTAGTCCAAAAATGTGTTTTAGGTAAGTAACGAACAAAAGTTTGATCAGAAAATTAAATGCTGTACTTTAAAAGGCCTTTGTATTTTATATCACAGACATGAACATTCTAATTTTGTTCAGATTATTTTCATTTACAAAGAACAGGTACTTTACCGAGACTCGGATATATATTTTTGAGTGATATTATAAACATAATGTATACTAATATTTTTAATGTTTTTACAAAATGATTTTGGCATTAGTCATAGTAAGTTTTTAATTAACTTTAAAATGCTTAAGTTTATTTTAAGTTGCTTACCTCTTATACATAAATTAAAGTTGGTCATTTAAATTTTGATTGACCACATATTTATTGTGTGTTAAAATTATAATATTGCTCTCTCTATTCTAAACAGAAGAATCTTTATTCAATAGAATTTAAAACTTTGTAAACACTCCAAAAAAACAAGAAAGGTATTATAATTTTAATTTTACGACATAAATGAATAAATTAAACTTTATTAGATAGTTTAATTTGTTAGTTACATTACGTACATATATTTCTAAATTGATACTTTCAAGATTTATTCGGTGAGTTTCCCCTAGAATTCACTCTTTGTAAGATAAATATTTAATAAAGCAACAATATAAATAAGGATAATAATTACCGACATGTCAAAAAATCTATACATTATATTTACTAAATCTACAGTCTCGTATCCAGAAACTGTGCAAGAGTTACAAAAAAAGATTATACATTATACTTTGTTTAGTAAAACACACACACACATACATTATGACTTACCGGTGCATACAAAGAGGACAAGATCAGAACAACGAGGCTGCATCGAAGGAGAAATAATCAACATGTGGCAGCAAAGATGAAACGAAGCTGCTGACGGTAGATGGACTCATCCACATATGAGCTATGTCTATGTTCACTCACAGTGAGACACTCGCACACTCAATTGCTTAGTGGATACAGGTGCTTCAGAACCTGCCTCTCCGTTTACATTTGGATACTGAATTGACATGCCCTGCCTGTGCGGAAATGGTGGAGTCTTTTACTGTTAAAAGAGTTTCTTAGCTTAAAGAAGACAGCTGGAAGAGTAGTAAGGAAAAAGTTTGAGCCTGAGAGATTGACAGAGATGATGATGTCTTCGGAGACCAACTGGAAAACTATATCCAGCTTCGTTAGCAATAGTCATTAAGAAACTTGGAGAAGAATATCGCGATAGAAGAGCGGATCCATAGAAGGTGCGTGTAGCCAGTCCGCCACCCGTGAAGTAATGCCTAACGGTGGTCCGAAGGATGGAGTATACAGAAAGAGCTATTACTTTTGGTGGTGGTTTTAGAGGGCGAGCAATGAGCATCGCACCCTCTGGGGAGAGACGGTATCCTACCCCAAGTTGTCTTTTTAGGCTCCCCAACTTTTAGCATCACAAAAATAAAACAAAACATAACACATACACACAAACTCATACGCACACACACATGTGCGCACGTGCAAATACACAAACATATAAACATAATTTAAATTTAAATTGAATCGCAAAAAACTACTTGCTCTGCTAGGACTTGAGCCGGGGTCTCTCGCTTATTTTTATAGTATTTTTTCTTTTCTAATGAAACCTATGTGGTAAACTAGTTTCGGAGACATAATTTTTTTTTCAAATTCCAAATGGCACCTATCAACTGAACGAAACACCTCTCGAACTACTCCCATGTCACACATGTTTTTCATATAACGATGAGTACTATCACCCACACAAGTTTTTCACACTTTTTTTCAACACCTGTAGGTATCATATATCAGCGCTAAAGAAAACCAATTATTAAAGACCGAGTAGAAGTTCCTACGTATTATTTCCTGTGAAATTGATAAAACTTCGAAGCAACCTGAGGTTTAATCTTATTAACCTAAAAAGCAGAATCTCATGGGAAATATCTCTATTCTTGTCGCCTCGTGAGTGAAATATTTGTTTTCTTAGAGTGAACAATGTTTTATATACTCTGTCTTGCTTCTTGTACACTTTTTAATAACCTTATAAAATTACAAAACACTCTTTAATTCTACACGTTGCTCTATCTACATAAGATTTGCTATCGTTGGATCAGGCCACAACTATAGTTGACCATATATCTCGCTGGAGTTTAATCTAAGTATACTAAATGCCATGACAATGAATAATAATAAAAACAGTGGTATCTGATATATAATAGAAATGACTCTAGATATCGAAGTATTAACTTAAACCCAATTTCACGTGACAAATTTTGATAGATTAAATCATCATAAAAACGTAAACACGTATCTAAACAGTATGTTAATCTGCTCGGTCAGAGTATAACGTTTGACATACTCAATAACTCTATATCTTAACTATGAAACAGTGAAGATTTTCCCTAATAATTACATTGTAGGCCTCGGTTTACATCTTTCAATTGTTTTGAGCAGTTTTAATGATGGTGTTTCTTGCGAAATTTAGTGTCTATAGTCCTATTTATCACAGAAATATAACCCAGCAATTTTTAACTATCCCTGGGGAGGCTTTGTAGGGTTGAAAATCTTGCTTTATTTAAATATCAAATTTTGATTTTTAGTACTAGAGTATTAAGCATTGGCTGGTACAAAACGTCAAAATTATACATCATACTCTCTTCATTCTGTATATAATATTCAATTCTATATTCTATGACCAAAACTTCAAGACAGTCCTTCCCATTGCCTTAACACGTAAAATATTGTTTCAACCAGAAATACTTTTTATCCCAGCAAGCGAACATTCTAGGTCTATCACTGCACTCAGAAATCATTGGTGAATGTGATTATGTGTATGGAGGACTGCCAAAACATCGGAAGCTTACGAAAATTAACATTCACTAACGCCTTGTGTCGCTAGATTCTTCTTTGATCCACCACTTCCATTATTCTTTCGTGTTTTGTAGATGAAGAAGTCATTCAAAAATGCGAGATTTATAGTTTGAAAAGAAACTGTATAATGAGAGAAAATTGATCCCCACCTCGTCATCAAATGTAACGTTTAAACATTATTTACCCGTTCAGGACATTCTTATGGGCATTTCTTCCACTGCCAAGCAGTTTTATTGAGCCAAGCCAACCTTGACAAAAATAATATTAGGAAGAAGTCAATCAAACCCAATAATAAGTCACAACCACATTACACATTTAGTTGAACTTAAAATTGTATAAAATGTTGCTTCGAATGAATCAAATGTCCCGTGATAAAGGACAAAAATATTTGTAACAGAATTAATAAAATAAAAAGTTGTTTGTTAATATAAAGCTTACGTTAGTGACTTTTCACGCTAAGAACTATAAATACTCACTAAATTATTAAGTTCAGATAGTCCCACACATAGCGAAGCATGCAGTATATTTATACTACGAGTATAAATAGTACTACGAGTACTATACGTATAAGTTACAAAGGCAGAACTTTTTTTAGCAAAAAACTGATGCATTTTCTTATTTACAACAGGTTTTGAGAACAAATATATTTTAGTATTAAATCTAAATTATATTTCTTATAATGAAAATGTCTGAGTAATAAACAAAAATAGTCTCTTTAGATTTTATTAATCTTTGAGTATATAATATTGAGAAATATGTTTAATAAAAACAACGTTGGGCGATAATTGCAAATTTATAATGTAATGGCCGATTTCTTACTTCTCAAATGTCCACCACCAGTTTTATTTGCATCTCACGTTATTTCATAGTACGTATCTAGAATGATGTATTAATGAATTTAATCATTTGTAGGTTTAAATAAATTGGTAAGGAATCATACAACTAGATTTTTCTACAATTCAAGTTGTTCAAATTGATTATAATAACCATATTTCAACCAAAAGTTATAATATAAACTATCGTAATTGAGTATGAAGATGCAAATTGGTTCAAGAGCCATTTTAAATATATTTACCTCGTTGTCTATTATTCACATTGTATGTGGCCATTTCAGATATGTCTGAGGCTACATATTCTGAGTTAATAATGCTGTCCTATAACTTTTTCCGATGAGACCTTCAAATTAAAATTATTTAGAAACAGGTAAATTCGGTTGTAAGTCCAGCTACAGCTATCTACTCTAAAACATACATAGCACAAATTTGGGAATGTACTTATTAACAATAAAGAAACTGGTAAAAGTATTACTGACAAGACATTCAAAATATTAAAAAGTTTTATACAGATAAAAAAAAATCATATAGTATTTACACTTACAAAAATGAGGATACATTGTCATCTTTGCCACAAAATACTTTCCATGTTAAAAATATATTCTTCTAAATATTTTAAATTACGATGAATGACATTTATATCATCGACCTCACAGTTAACCATGGTTATATTTTATATTAATATCATAAAATTTTATTGTTTCAATGGTATAAAAACCGTCATGTAAAAGGCGATACAGGTGAATAAGGGGAGGTGTATATTATTTCACTTAAATTTTCTTTAATTGGGAAATTTTGCAATACAGTTAGAATCTAATAGCTTTTAACTTACTTTTGATTTTTATGATATTTTATAATTTCAACTCATGTTGCATATTTAGTATAAGACGCTTTAAATGTATGAGTTAAAACATATGTCATACACTTATAATTTAAAAGAAAATATTAAGGGAATCAGTATTTTGATTAAAATTGTAGGTACCACTGCACGGAGTTGTTGCTGACGTGGTATCCAGTTGACAGCCGTGACCTACAATGTAAACTGCGAACTTGACACGTGCGAGGAGTAACTGACCGACGGCGGCTTCAAGTGAACGTTTATGTGCAGCTTAATGAAACTAAGCTAGTAATGTTCTACTTACTTTTATCGGTACTTACCAATTTATTCCTTTTAATGACTAACTAACTAATATGACTTAGAATTTCAGTAGTAACTTTTATATGTGTATATATAAAATGTAATATAATTGGTATTAGCCAAAGTTATAATTTATATATCAGATTTATTGTGATTATAGGTTAGTGAATGGCAACTTTGTCTATTGTATTGTATATTTATGTATACTATATGTATGTGTGTGTATATATATGTAATGTTTACCATTATATGACTCTGGTCGTTTTAGTCAGATGTAGACGTCATGAAGAGCAACTTGTTGGCTGGAGTATTGTTTTCTATTAGGAAAGGACTCTTTTTATTTTATTTTGTAAATTGTTTTGTTTTTGTTACGCTGACCAGCTACTGGTTTTTGGTCAGTGTATTTCCAAATAATGTAAATTGTTTTGTATTTGTCTTGTAAATGGTGGAAATACAGTATTACTGTTATTATTATTATTATTTATATATAAATAAATAAATTTACATATATATATATATATATATATATATATATATAGTTTTTTATGACTTTATATGAAACTTTTCAAGGTTTTTGAAAACGCCTGTTGGAGTTGTACGAGATGGCTTTATGAACTAAAAGGTTTTTAGGTTAATCTCGCTGCATTCTAGATCGAGTAGTTGTAAGTCTGTATAAGATTTTGAATACAAGCTTAGATTATAAAAAAAAATTCTGAAGCCTTAAAGTGTATCAAAACTATGATAAATAAACACTTTCTTATTCAAGTACCTGTTATAAGCTTAGTGTATATGGCCGAGTTTGTACATTAATCGCTTTTGGTGAATTTATTAGTTTCTAAGCCACAAAATCAAGGGTTTATTATATTAGAATGATAAGAGATAAGCTGGATTGCAATTTTAATTTTTTTGTATTAGATAATATTTTTAGATGTATTAGAAATTTCTAAATTGTATATGATAGCCGAATAGATGTTTGATTCACATTACTGAAGGTGTGACAAAAAACAGAATTACATAATTTTCCAAATCGTCCGTGGAAATCTGACTCCAGATGTCCAGCGACTGGTTAGTTTGGTTACATGTAAGAGTGAAGGTAGGTGTCAAGAGCGGGCAGTGTGAAACACGTACTTAGAGGCATTCATAGTTGAACGGCATTTGCTGAACACCCGTCGAAAATATTCTGAGACTACAGAAAGAGGGAGTGTAACGTCCTGTTTGTAAATAGTTGCTGATAGACAAAATGTATGATTACTATGATTTTGGAATTAATATAATAAATTGGTATTGGTCACGTAATTATTCTAGTTTAGAAGAAATCAATTAGCTCAATATTAGTAGGTATTAATTGTTATTCCGAACCGTTACCAAACAAGTAATTTAAAGTTTAGGCCCAGAAACTGGAATCGAACAAAACACCTGGCCATTTTTTATGGTTTATTATGGGTATTGTCATAAGAAAATAGAAATAGTATAAAATTATGGAGCTAGAATTATGCAGATAGCCTCGGCCGCTGCTGATACATATTGCTGACTCCAGGGCTAGCTAATCTCTCACACAGGCCCTAGTCCTTTTTGATTGGCCACTGCCACTGAGGCGATAACCGCCACTTGACCTGCAGAGCCGGTGGTCGTCAATAACGTTCAAAAATTATAGGTCGGTAACATCTCCGTCCGTGTCATTGCTCTCTTCAGTTAATGATTTAAATCATCTTCAAAATTTAGACTGTCTATATTATTTTGTATATTATTCTATATAATTAATTTAAAAACCAACTGTATAAGTGAGTAAACACTCAAAATTAAACTTTTTAAATAAAATTCAATCCTCGCTTGGGTAGTTAATTTGCCTCAGTCAAAACCATCAGAGGTTTTAATTAATTACCTAAGTTTGATTATCTGAGTTACACAACATTACTCACTATGATTTAAATCTCTTTTAGTAAGCCGTTATCATTGATATTATATTAATTCTTCCTTTACATACGCTCCAGTATACTCAGCTTTCTCTGGTTTGAATCTATGCTTCATTTCTGCTTTACTAATCCGAATTATGTGAAGAATGTTCAAAGCTTATGAAATATAACTTATTGTATAATTATTATAGCCTTGGGATAAAGTCATTTGATACACATCATTCAATGATAAAAGGGTAACACTTTGATAAACTAATTCCTTTATTTCAGTAATTTTATCAACTAGAGCTTATATAATCATACATGATATACATTAAAAATAACTGCTCAGCAAATATTTATTATTTTATAAGGATTTTTGAGGCACTGGTGCGTAAATAACAGTTTTATGAACATATTATATATACATATTTATTATAATCTCTTATAAGTTACACAATATGAAATAAAGTTTTTTGCAATGTATCGTAACTCCTCGTAGATTATAAATACGATGTACTGATAAAAAAGTGTGCAGTTATTAAGAACAGTAGTGCCGAAAACATGTGTTGTGCACTGCCAAAGTTTCCAGTAGTAAACATGACATAAGAAACAGAATAATAGTTTTTTGAAATAATATTTTCATTACTTAACTCAATTTTCGGAACTTAGGTCTTTAAAAATCATGAATAAATACTTTTTTAACATTTGCATACTTAATTTATGTCTTACATATTGTAGCTCAATTTGCATAATTTTATAGTTTACTTTCTAATATCAACTAGTAAGTAATTTTTTTCAACAATGAATAGGTATTATGTATACGTGCATATATAGATTATTACGTTGAAACCTGTAATTTAGCTTTGCGAAAACCAAAATATCGTTTAAAAGTCTAATATCATTTGTACATTAACCTTAATTTACGTATGAGTGTGCCGACAGAGTCTTTGTAAGTATCTCATGCTATTCATAAAGATATAGATAACCTTAAATATTAACAATCGTGTGAATATTTATTTATTAACATATTTGTATTGCACAATAAACGCATCAGTGTCCTCCGGTAGTGCCAGCCATTAGCGATTGAAATTAGCTACTCCGTCGATTGTTGTGTCATTCAAATGACCCATTACACCTTAACCATTCACTAGCATTAGTAAAATGGTATCATTTCTAAAAGATTATTACAACACTAGATCCAGTTGAAACGTCTGATTTTGAAATAGTATGATTAGAATCGTAAGTGAAATGTGTAAACGTAAGATCATTTAAAATGATCTACCAGATATCCCACTTTATTTTGCAACCATAAACCTCTTGGATAAAATTATTACACGTGAACATTATCTTTAGAAAAAGGCATAAAAAGGATCTGTTAAAATAAAAATTGTAGATGGAAATGAGATAAAATTAAAATTATAATGGATATAAAAATGGTTTACCATCATTATCATAGCTTATATTATCATAAGGTTCTTATATTATAAACCAAATAACTGGTGTTAAAAAAGGTACAATTATTATGAAGCTATACTTTTTAGATCGTATTTTATGGTAAACTCCAGGCATTTTTTTCAATACATTTTGTATTTATATATTAAATTAGGTATGATTTTTTGAACAAAAAAGTGTATTCTTGTAGTACATTGAAATAGCACGTAAGATAGACTAAGTATACTTTACATTGGGTGTACAATAAAAAGGAATAATATGTCAGTTGCGTTTCAGAGAGAGATTCGTATTCAATACAATATCTCATCTAATATTCATGGAACAAAATTAGATATACTACTGTACTTCTTGAAGGGCAAACTCTTCTAATTCTGCTATAGAAAATTGAATCTGCTATAAATAGAAAATATTGCTTACATTATAACACATTTATCAACAGTCCCGTGAGTTGATTAAATATGTCAAGAATGATATATGTATTAGTTTTATAATATACGTATGAAACATAAAATTACTTCATGACTCCATAGGAAAATTATTGAATTTTTGTAATCCATTATTACGTTCACTGTACTCACTATCCTTCATTGTGAGGGAAATTGGATGGTTTACACCTCTGAAATGATGGTGTTAAATTGTTTAGGTAATATTTTAAGTACCACAAACTAACTACTTGTTCTACAAAGAATATAGCACTGCGTGATAACAAATGTTCTTAAAAGGATTATCGTAAAAAAACATTATTCAAAGATCTTAGACTAACGGTGTGCATTATTTTTACACATTCTTAAAATGATCAAGACTTTAGGGGAGGACACTAAGAGCCTTTATAGTGTAAATGTGTCCATGACTGTTAGAACACGACCGATTGAAAACTACAGAGTTTCCGAAGGCGAACTGAGTGAGCGATTATTCTTAGTTATAAAAGGTTGTCAATTTATAAACTGCCTCTCACAAAATAAAAGTAAAATTATCACCGGTATAAAAACCATGAAACTGTGCATAAAACAAATTTTATATAATAATTATTGAGAATAATTAAATCCCCAAAAAATATCGGGAATCGAAGAATAGATGTCGTTAGTTTACTTATACACAAACGTATGTTACAAATAGTTAACTTGCTTTTACTGCAGTCTTCGCAGGTATTCCAATGCAGTGCCATACAGGAATGTTCTTTTTTAAATGCTACATCAAGCACTCTTGAGGTGATTGCTTTCATTCAAAGATATTCCAATCTCAGGATGCACTTCTAAAGACAAATTGTTTGTAAATTCAGTCTGGTAGAATATTAAATATAATCAAACTAAGAGGGAAACAATGTGCATCATTCAAAAATGGTGACAAATACTTTTTTACTTATTTATAACTGAAAAGTTTATTAAAATTTGATTTAATTACTAAATATAACTCAGAACTTAGAAAGCAACCATGAGGCACAAGTATTTTAAAATATCGCTTACTCCCGGTATCATGACTCTGGGTTGGGATTAGAAATTATTTTTAGTATATAGAAAGTACTGCAATGAAAGAATAGAGTAATGTTCGTAGATTTAAAAGCAGAATAGTGTAAAACTAGTGTAAATCCATTGGAGATCCCGTTTTTTGATATAGCTTTATATACTTTAGCAAAATGTATTAAACATCTTGTTTATAAATATAAATAAAAAATTAATAATAGTTTATGTAAATTTGGTTATCAGTTTAAGGCGATGAGGATGTAGATGGTAGTTTAATCACTTTAGGGTCTGTTCTCCGTCAGCTTTGGTAACAACATTATATTCAACAAGAAAATGTGTTTCAAAGACTTTAAAGAAATACTTATGTTTTATTTTACATCCGAAAAAATAATTGTCAGAAAACGTTTTATAACTTTTTTAAACATTTTTCTTCGTAAACTCTTGAGTTTAATTACGGTATATTTAAAATTGATTTTGAAATATTTTAGTTAGAATAAAGAATGTAAATAATATTAATTTTAGTAATTGAAAAATAAAACTATTTTATCGTTAAAAATGTGTATCAAATTAAAACAGTGTTTAAAAGTTATAATTTGTTTTTAACTTTTTTATTTGAAAAATTAATGTTACTATAGTGTAATAAACGATTATTTTCTTTCTTACTTAAAAATTATTAAGAGTGTCTTTAGATTTCCACACTCCACTTTTAACTTATTATAAAGTTAAAAGTGATTTTCACTGGGGCATGTTAAAATGAGGAATTGAGGAGATTTTTATGCATGAAAAACTTTAACCCCCTCCTACAATGGTGTAGTTTAGGATTAAGACAAAAATTTTAAATATATAACCGGAACAAGCGACACCTTATTTTAAGGGTATTATAAAAATAAGAAGAATGTCATAAACTAGAGGTCTCTAATGGCACTCTATCAAATTTTATAGCTAATTAAAATTTTAATTTTTTTTAAACTCCCACAAGTTAAGTTACATTTAAAGTTATTGTAATCAAGCAAAAACAATTAACCAAGTAATTTGTATTACATACGAAATAATAACAACGTAACCCATCAAAGAAAGACTACTGGGCTACATTAGACTATGTGATTTCGTAGATATATTGAATATAGTTTACCAAAAATTAATATATTCAAGTACTTATTGTTCAATTCACACAGTACAGCTTTAGTTATAGGTCAGTAAAAATACAGTGAAGTCTACTTACAATTGCAATAAATTAATTAATAGCTAGAGATTTCAATCTGGTGTAGTACCAGGAATTATCATTTTTATATAAGAGTGAGGATTAACCTCTGTAGTTGGCCTTGAACATAGTAATAACAAAATATTTATAACATCAACATGAAGAAGGATAGGCCATAACAAAATATGCAATCTAAAACTGGGCTCCAATTTAAAATTATCAAGGAAAACCAAAAAGTACTTTTTATTTAATTTTAAAAGTAAATTCCAAAATAGGTTAGCAATAGGTTAGAACATAGAATTTTCAAACATTTAGCGTAATTATTAGTCCATTTACATATAAATATCATTCATTCTAATCCATTGAAATTCTAATTAAAAAATATATACGCGTCATAGAAAAATTTAATAATATATCGTCGCATTTCATATTGATTTTAAAATGGTTAAAGTTATTCTTTAGAACCTCTGATATATTCAAGGTAATAATATGATTTTTGCTAATTTTGTTTGCCAGTTATGGAGCGTATTACACAAAAAGACATTGGAATATGTTTCCATTGGTTATTAGAATATTAATTCACACCATTACAGTGTTGGGGTCCTTTTTAGTAAAGATTTCTTACTTTGAGACTCAATAAAATTCTTTTCACATTGCAATTGTCTAACATTCTATGATCTTCACGACACGATAATTAAAATAATTAAAAAGTTAAGTTAAGAGTTTTGGGATCGTGATTCATCTACGAGTGATAGTTTCTAATTAACAGATTTGTACAATACCAAGAGGATTTAAACCTTTGTTATTGAGACAACCCTACAAGTCAATTACGGGAATAATTACCAATTGAAGGAGGTGTTACACAAAATTTCGTAAAAAGTAAGATTTTAAAATATTTTTTATACTTTTTTTAAAACTATAGTTAGTTTGGTGTAGATTCTATGATTATTCATTATATAATACGTTAGTATATAGTATGAAATGTACTTGTTCTAAAACAGAATATTTGTTGGATACTGTTTGATCAATAAGAAACCGTAATAATAAGATCATCTAATGAAACGTCGTCAAACAAAAAGTGTTTTTGTTCTAAAACAAGATATATTTGAAAAATATTTTTTAAGACATATGTCTATTCCAACACTTTCTTTTATAATATGAATGCCACCACATATAACATTATGCCATAACTGTATTCAATCTTAACCTGGCATGTCGTTGAACCATAACATTTTCCGCTGTATCATATTTCTTTACTTACTGTTACCTGATAAAAAAATCCAGACCATAACTTAATTGTACTTTTAATCAATAAGATGGGTAATTTTTATCCATATATAAATCAGTTTTATAGTTTATATCTTGCCGATAAGTTTTGTGTCTAAAAGTTACATACCACTTATATATATATATATATATATATATATATATATATATATAATATATATATACTCTAAATAGTTAACTTCATATAAGTATCCAATTGATTTAATTTAAAATTAATACATTTTTATATTATAACAAATTAAATCGTCCATTTATTCGTCATAAATGAATCTGTGTATTGTTGGTACAGCGGGGGGAACTGACAGTAGAGGGTCGAGATGTACTTCATGTGTTTTGTGTATGCTGCAATGGCCATTAATAAATTTTGTTTGTTATTATTACATAACCTACCTGTAGACATTATTAATAGTGTATTTTTAATACAGAAAATGGCTTTATTTTAGGTGCAATTGAAGGAAACCTATTCGGAAATACTAGTTAAAATCACCCCAAATATCTGCAGTGAGTGACCTGTATGCCCTGACCACGTTATACCTTCACCGAAAGCTCCTCGAGGATTAGACGTCATGGACTTATCATATTTTGGCCATAATGTTCTCTAGTGGCATCTATATTGTATGAACAATGTAATATGTTGTGTATAAATCTATAAATTAACACTAATGTGAACAAATGAGGATATGTTGTTTGTCTATCAAAACCTAATAATGTTTACTAAAGCTTCGAATTTGTAATTACCATAAAGTGAAACTTTATCATATAGAAATCTTTTAGTTATATAACAACCTCATTCTCTAGGAAACATAAAATCCCAAAACAACTTTATGAATGTCACATCAACCAATTGAATAAAGTAAATGTATCACACATGTTACTATGTAACATGACAAATTTTCCAACAATTTCCCTCATTTTGTATTGTGGTTTTCTCGTCCCCATCAAGTTAACCTTAAGAAAATTTTTAAAGTTTTAAATTTTTGTTACGTATAATAAAAATAATTTGTTACATATATATTTTTACATTAATATTTCATCACGAAATCAGCATCGTTTTCTTTTGCAATGAGAATCTATGTAATATGTTTTTAAGACTTTATGACCTATCTTACAAACATACTGTACAAAGTGGTGAGGGGTTTCGTGAACAAAGTTCAAATTCTTGGGTTTCGTGCAAAGAATTTGAACATGTTAAGGTCCTATCTTGCAAATCGCAAACAGGTTGTTATGGTTAATGGAGCTTATTCCCAAGTGGCTGATATAAATATAGGTGTGCCACAGGGATCTGTGTTGGGTCCTGTTTTGTTTATTATATTTATTAATGATTTAAGTTTTAATGTCTCTAGTTTTTACTACTATATATGCTGATGATACCACTTTGTTAAATAGTCACACAAATTTGCTTTACTTAAACAACTTGGTAGAGACTACAATGAATGAAACTGTTAACTGGTTTAATGTAAATGGTCTCTATTTAAACGCAGAAAAAACAAAACAAATGTTAATAACTCTTAAGAATATTAATAGGCCTATATTTGAATCTGAAGTTTTTGTTAAGTTATTGGGGATAATAGTGGACAACAGGCTATCTTGGAAACAACACATTGATTATATATGCAAGAGATTATCTAGGGTTATTTACTTATTGTGTAATTTAAAAAAATAGTATCACAAAGGTATATAAAAATGGCCTACTTTGCATTTTTTGAAAGTATTACTAGATATGGTTTAATAATTTGGGGTAATGGTACAGGCATTGATCAGGTGCTAGTAATCCAAAAGAAGGCTGTGAGAATTTTAGCGGATGCACCTGAGTTCGATCATTGTAAACCTTTGTTTGTAAATATTGGTGTTTTAACTGTTATAAATCTGTATATTTATGAGGTATTAGTAGATGTAAGAAAAAAGTCACACATGGTTTTGAAAAGAAATGATGTTCATCACTATAATACAAGAAATAAAGATAAGTTAAATGTTAGATAGAGCTAGATTAGGTAAAACCATGAATTACCATACAACCTTAGGCATTTAAAATGTTCAATTTGTTACCTTATGCTGTTCAAACTTTACCATGTCAAGTTTTTAATAATAAATTGTATTCTTGGCTAAAAAATAGACCTTTCTATAATATTAATGAATATTTTAGCTGTGAGATCGTTCATAAGGATTTTTAACTTTAGATTAGGCTAGTAATTTAAGCCTTAATATTTGACGAAGCCTATTTTAATTTTATTGAAAATTATTAACGGCCAATAAATTGTCTATTGTCTATTGTCAAAAATATTGTCTATTGTCTATTGTCTACAGAAGGACAGACTGACTACGTCATGATTGTGGGGAAAGGCCCTGTTGGGTCTTTAACGGTTAAAAAATTATAAGGCGACTAAATATATTGTTTATATTAAAACTAGCGCTAATTATGTTATCATTATAATATTTTCAAGCCTTGGCAAGAGTTATAGAAGCTTGATCATCGTGTTATAGTTGAATATTTTCTTTCAATAAAATATTCGGTAAAAATATTCATCGATAAAATGCAGTTTAATCGTATGCTTGGAGTACATATATTATACGTAACAGCACTAAAATAATAGAACAAGTACGATACACTTGATTGGCTTTGTAAAATCAACTGTGTAACTGTTATGTAATATGTCAACTCCTCAGTGTGTAACATTGTTTGGAGTGGCTATAGAGAAAGTAATAAACAGCAGGTGGTGATAGAGGAGGTGTGGATGTGATAAGTGGGTAGCTATTCACATTACTGCATCATTTGTACCCAAAGGGTTGTGGTATGTATTTCAGAAACCAGGATAAATAATAAAACCTGCTGTTATTGTAGTATAGTAAAACTTTAATGTACATTAGTATACATGAACTCTGGTACAACGGGTGCAACAAGATAATTACAAGATTACAACCTTAAAGTATTTCTCTTTGATTACTGTGACCTATACACACATGTATATCTCCATTCGCGATACGAGTTATTACAAAACTGTTACGATAGATTGCAGATAAATTGGTGAATTAACATCACAGTACAGGATTATTGTTACGACTTGACAAATATTACATAATGAATGATAATAATATTTGTTTATTTCAGGCTAATACACACACCAAAGGTTATAAATTGAATTACAGTATATTGATACCCATTATTGATCAATTTGTATCATGTTCGTAATTATAAACACTATACAAATTACAGAGCTTACTATAAAGCATGCTTAACTTTATTTAGTTTGTACAATTTTATAGATATTAATAAATGAGAATGGTAAATTAATAAACCAAACGATAGACAATCACTTCTACTAAAGTTCTTTTTTTATAATTTTTATCTAGAAAAATAAAAAACAATCGGACGTTATAATACTTGTTATTTATCCCTGTTAATTGAACTACTTCTCCCCTATGTTTGTAAGAGTATATGTGTTCAGATATGAGCGTAATCATTCCTTGTATGAAATAACTAGGATGGATAGGACAGACACCACACATTAAAATGATAATACCCCTCGTTTCATAAGATTGAGGTAAGTATAAAACATTTGGTTAGTTCATCGTGCTTTGGGATCGTGTCAATTAATAGCCTATCTTACTATACTCAGTTCTGCATCTGATAAGAAAATTAAATACTTCACATAGATTGCACAATATTTTTTACTCTACGTGTCTCTGAAGTTGAAGCGATGCGACGAATTCGTTGAGTTTCTTCGTCGCTGACTATTTTTCGATTCCTTCAGACGAACATGACTCCAGACTTCAGGATTCAAGTTCGCAACAGAATCAGATTTCTGGTAGTGCACTTAAAAGGTGAACTGGAGCTCTACTTGACATTTACAAACTAATTTTGATGTTTTACGTTTTTTCTGGTCATCAAAAAATCTATCATAAATGTTGAACAATTTTCTGTATAGTGTTATTAAAGCATTAAAACCGATTGGACCACTTTAAGAAATTAAACTGGATGAGTTCCAGGGTTAATTAAATGTCAAAATGTCATAGATATAAATAACTTAGTGAGGCCTGGGGAAATAGTCATCTATCTGCTACAGTTTCAAGTGAGTGACGTCTATCTGTTTATTTCACGTGAGTGCTTTCCTTCCTTGGGTATTAGTTGACATTTAAAACGATTAGGTTGAATTTTGTCTTGCATCACAAAATTCCCTTTGCATATTAAAGAAACATTAATCTCCGTATCATTTCTTGTCTCAGTTCGTTAGAAGAAACACAGTAGAAAATCAAATATATGGGGTTTTAAACAAAAACATTCGTTGTTGGACGAAAAGTGTTTGTGAACTTATGTAATATATCTAGTTTATACGTATAAACCTTAAAAACCAGTTGAAAACTATTGTTGAACTAAATATTGAAAAAGACATTCTGTTTTAAAGAATTTACCTTCAATGTATTAGTGCAATATAAGCGGTTTATTGTGCAATTTTTCAAAAAGACTGTGAGAATGGATGCGTCTAAAATTAATATATTTGTTTCACTGTGGTGGTTATTAGTTATTTAGAATGTATGTGTGTGAAATACCAAATATATTCATCCTGTAGATTTAAACATTGGTTGAATGCATGCATAAAGTAGCAATGGCTTTTTAATAATGCTATTCACACTAACTTTGTATATCATAAAACAAAAATATTTTACATAAACTATAAAAACACGAACGTAGTGTTAATGTCTTCGAAAAGAAAATTTTTAAAAACTCTATTATTCTTGATAATATATTTATTTTTGTAAAAGTAATACAAAATTTGCTACAACAAAAAATGTCGTTTTTCAAGCTCCGTTTTTAAATAACAAAAACCCTCAAAGTAGTGTTAGTATATAAATCCTTTTTTCATTTAGTTAAAACAAATAAATCCTTTTAATCTTGTACCGTAAATTAGTTTAATTTAAAATTTCATACAATGTAAAATTTCGCCAACCTAATCAGCCAGTATAATATAATATTATTTTACAATCCAAGTGTTCCCGGAAACTAAATTATTGGGCGGGAGTTACTAACCTAATTTGGCACGCGTATGAATTTTTTTTTCCTTCAACCCTTTGTAGCAGCCCATCTACGTAACCGATCAGACCTCGCGCCGCTTGTGTCCGTAAGTAAAAATTTATCTTTTCGTATTATTAAATTAGTCCCTTTGATGCCACAAACGTATAATAAATGAATGTAACGTAAAGTAAAGATGTGAATAGTAAAGTAAACTTACCCTTGAAGATCTTTATTTTGCTTGATTGAGATAGAAAAAGGTTATTGGTCGTCGTCCTTATGGCGACGAGCACGTTATAAATATTAAATTCGTATCATTAAAATGGCTAATACCGTCGCGAATTTTAGTTTTAGGGGCGAGTTTACGTAGCTGATGTATCTCACGTGTTTGTTTGAATAGATGGGCTACCACTTTCCTAACTTCTACTCCTCTTCAGAAATAACCGTTCTTAGACAACAGCTTCAATGTCTCGTGCTACAAGACGCCGACACCACGGGTTGTGAGTCTCACCTATGCGAAGGGGAAAAGTGAAATATTATTGTTTTGTAAAGTAATACGTCGTACGCATAATTTCAATAGAACATGGATATCTTAGGCCCCACCTAGAAAAGATATCTTTTTTAGTTATTATAGCATTCTAATCGCGGCAGCAACGAGTGGGCATTACATAACCCTTTTTCCATTTCCAACCATCTTAAAGTGGTGCTTTTAATTTTTCGTAATTAAACTGAACTTATTAAGTAAACTTTGTATTATCTATTATTTATTATACTACGACCTCAGAAGTCACCACCCCCCCCATTTGTTTATCGTCAATACGGTACAGCTAATATTTATTGCGCAACTCTGCTGTTTAAGTAGGCCACACATTAATTGCGCCAACTCTCTGCTATTGATGTGCCTACTCTGCCATCAACTGGGTGAAACTGAAGTGAAAACGCCACAATGCCTGCCATTAAAATAGAATATTTGTCCTACAAGAGGAGTTGGGTATTTGAACTGATATCTAGAGGTATTAAATTAAATAGTGACAGTACCAAGTAAATGAACACAGAAAGTCCTTAAGACAGTGTTTTGAGAAACAATATTTTACCGACTGCTAGTAGCCTAGCCTTTACAAATAGACCACAACCAGAGAAGTAAAACTTCTCAGTGAAAAAGTGATATTATTAGAACATGGGTTGCAGTGAATTGAACAGTGCTAGTTCACACTTTAAAATCACCAAATTCCACGAAAAGTTGAAACAATTTAATAAACCGTTTATTTTTAGACAACCAGCTAGAACTAAGTTCTGTACATAGTGGAAACTTTATCACTTTAAAGTGTAAGGCTGAGTAAATGTTGGAACAACAGTTAGCTAAAAACTTGCTAACCTACATGTGAACCTAGAACAGCTTAAAGTGTTAGAAGCACAAATTTTAAATGAATCATTAGAACAAGATGAGGCTATGGAACAGGCCAGTGAAAGAACAATAGCCCCTATTTCTGTACACACCACCAACAATATGCACGACAACTGCCATTACCTCCCACCTTTGCCTAAATGCCTATTTATAAATTGCAAACAATGATTAATTAGTCAACCTATGTCTGGTTTAAATATGTTTAATAAGTTTAACACATCCCTGTCGAAATGTTATTTACTCAAAATTTTACAGTAACAAATGGCTTTAGTAGTACCTGAGCTAATAAACTTATTGAAAACTTTGATAAAACTAAAATGTGAAACTAGCCTATCAGGGGGGAAATGAAATTCCTAGCATTGTTACCATGTTATGCAAAAGTGTCCCACTTTAGGAGCCAAATAAATACAGTGTAAGTCTGTCATGCCAAATGTCAACTATCTACATAGGGAATTAATTATGCTTTTATCCCTATAGGCCTAATTGAAAAGACTGAGACTAGATTTAGTTTTATAGGCCACAAAGGGTTTGATGAGCCACTGTAAAGAATACACTCTATACATCAAAGAGCTCAGTCCAAGTTTTATTGTGTAACATAAAGTGTACAGGACTTGGTAACTTGTTATAACAAGAGGTATTAAGCCAACAGATAGAAATAAGTTAATTTTTTGAAAACAATCCCATTTGTTTTATACAGATTTTGGAAATGTGGTGTATAGCTAATAACAATATAACCTGTTATGATAACTTAAGGGACAATTTAAGTAAGACATATGTTTAACAACATGTATCCACCACATGTTGAACTTAGAAAAAGTAGGCCTACAGTCAAAAACCCAAAGTTATGTTTCGAATTGTAATAGGCCTGGTCACTTAGCAAGAAAATTGTTTTTAGGAATCCAAAAAACATAGTTGATATGGAGGAGTGGTAATTACACAACAACACCTAAAATATCCCTCCTCGTTTTCATAAGTTTAGAGAATAAATTATTTTATATATAGTAATACAGGTAAGAAAAGAAAAAAAAAAACCCCAAAAAACCCTATTTTATAATAGAGTCTATGGTAGGGGGAGGTAATTAAAAATTGGAGTAAAATTAAACTATAAGAAATCCTAATTTAAGACTAAATGTTAGAACATTGTAACAATATGCCTTTAATTTGGGAAAGCTATAGTGGGGTAAAAAATGTAAAAAACAAACTGCTTATTAGATACTCGGTGCTTACAAGAGATATAATTGAGTAAAGAATTTTTATGATAGCCTATTATTGAATAAAAATGTTTCTAAAATAATTGGAAGTCAGAATGATAGAATGGTTTGCTGCAAATAACACTGAAATAAAATGTTTTGGTTACTGTTATGCTAAGATAAAAATTTTTTCTAAATTTTGTTTGGAAAGTAAAATTTATTGTATTGTATAATTAAAAATGGGAAATTATAATGGGAAACCTATTTATATCCTAATAGCAAATTTAAATTTTAGATCTTGATGCGAGATTCATGTTATTTTAATTCAATTGTAATGAAGAAAATAACTATTGGGTCAGACAACAGCCTGTTTGAAACATGAAAGAAAACCAGCATTGATGTAAAAATAGGGTGCACTAGAGCTGAGGCTGAGATACAAAACCTTATAGGGGATTTTTCCAAAATGTTTTTTACTCCCAAAATTTTAGGAGAGGCTCTAGATTTTGGGAAGTGAAATTAGTTCTCAATGACACCCACACACTGTAAATATTAGGCCTTAATTTATGAGCCCTCCTACTGTAAATAAGATGAAGAACAATAATAACATGATTGGTTTGGGACCAAGGAATGAATGAACCCAGTACTTGTTTCAGCCTACTCCAGTCCAGCCTTTTTTTAACCAAAAAGGACGAGACTTGTAAGGTCAATTATACCGAATTAAATAAAAAGTTTACAGAAAATTGATTTTTCCCATTGGTGATTTAAATAATTAAAATCAACAAATCTTAGTGGAGCCAAATATTTTTCAATAATAATTTAAAAAAAAATTTTTTGCAATGTCCATTAATCACCTGATAGTCAAGATCTTTACCTCATGTTAGCACTACTATATGTGGTAAATATAAATTGTAAACGAGTACCCTTTGGTTTTACATGTTTGGTTAGTCGCTGTATTGTCCGCCTATCTGGATAAAGTCCTAGACAATATAAAATTTAAATATGTGATAATTTTATTGTGATGATAATCTTAGTGTAACAGTAATGACCTTGATTCGCATTTAGTACATGTCCAGAGAGATTTGTAAAATAGACTAAGCAAACAATGGCTTAAAAACGGCAAACCAAGAGAAAGAATAGTTTCGTTTTTGAGGAAAATCTCCTTTTTGGGGAACTTAATAAAAATATAATACAGTAACTATAGAATCCCGAAGCGAACAAGGAGTACTAAGAGAATTTTAAATGCCCGCCTAAGAACGCCCAAACAAATTTCATCACAGTTTTTATGTATGACAATTTCTTTTCAAAATTTATAAAATAATTATGAGTATTTATGTAATCCTTTTAAAATCGTTTAAGAAGGAAAAACGCTAAAAGTTTAGTTTGGACAAGTGAAGGTCAAGATTTCGTTTGAAAAGTTAAAAGAAGCTATAATGAATGCTCCAGTACTCCATTAGCCCGATTTTTCAAAGCAATTTATAGTAATGAACAGATTTCAGTACGAAATAGGCCGCAGATGTTGTTTGTTACAGGAAAAAACGACCAAAAATGAATAAATGCCAATAGCCTATTTACTCTACGTAAATTATACTGATTGCCGAATTAAAATATAACGTTGTATGAAAAAGAAGCCCTATGAGTGCACTAATTTGCATAAAAAATTGCAACGAATTTTTAGAATTAAGAACCTTTAAATTAATAACTGATAACCAAGCTTTATTCCTATGTCCTCAATCACAAAAGGAAGGTAGGAAGACTTGCCCGGTGGATCGAGAGGATTTTGTGAACTGAAATTGCCATTTGATTTGTCCGAGAAGGTCATATGTGGAGGATGAGAGACTTGTGAATTTAAAAGTTCCGCCGATAATGCGCTGGGCATGCGAACGCCCTTTCACAGTAAGTCAATGTCCAGATCGTAGAGGGCGAGTCGAAACGGGATACAGCTGGGGGGCCGAGCCCACATGTGACTGCCGGAACGGTCCCTGACCAGGATAAAAATAGATTTATCCGAGTTCCTTCTGCCAATTCAAACTCCCTCCCGAGGCAAAAATGTAAACTCAACATCAAATGTAAAGCCTAAAATGCTAGATAAATAATTAATGCAAATAATAGGATAATTATGTGGTTGTTAATTAATGATTTTGCCATTAGCGTTTAAAGATTTAGAAAAATATTCAACTTCAAGATAAAGAAACTCAGCAAATCATTCAATCTTTGTTAAAAAGCAATAGTAACATATTTATGGTTATTTTTTGAAAAAACAATTTACTGATGACAAAAGGAATGGGTTAAAAAGTAAAGTAAGATTATTTTTGCCTGTACAGTTAATATGATTTAGTATAGATGAATCCTTCCACAGTTCTATTAATAGGAGGTCATTTAGAGGCATTGCTAGAAAAACCAAAGAAAAATTAATCAGTATTTTTAAGACCTGATTTAGACGAAATTAATAAAGGCAAAAGTGAAAACACATGTATATGTTTGTAAAATGAGTAAAGTGTGCAAAGAAAATATGAAGGCGAATTAGTATCTTTGGGCCATTTAAGAACAAATATGGATTGTTTATCTCATAGATCTTTTTTAGGTCCCTTAGTGATAACTAGAAACAGCAAATGTATATTTACATGTAGTTGTAGATGCTGGCTAAGTAAATTTCTATTGGCTTTAATCCCTTTGAGGTGAATGTAAGAGTGCTGAAAATATGTAATAAAGTAGACCGCATAATTTTTTTAACAACTTTTATCTGTACCTAAAAAAATAGTGTCAGACAATGTCCGCATATTTTACCAATCACTGTGTATTAAGAAGTTCTTATTTAAGAATTTTATTGAACACCGTAGACTAGCCGCCTTACAGGCCTAATGGAAATCAAAGCAGAAAGGCATATTAGAAACATAATCTACATTAATGCGTAGTTTTCAATCACAACTGTCATAGTAATTGGGATAATGACCTAGGCTATATACAATTAAGTTTAAACACCGCCCATAATTGAAAGCACACCAGGTTTTGCTGCCTTTGATTTAATGATTAAATCATTCCCCTGTAATAATGCTTTATCTAATTTATGGAAGCTATATGATCTAATAGTGAGAATATTGTCCAAGGAAACTGTTGTAAACAATTTAAAGAGAGACTGTGGTGGAAATGTAAAAAGAGTAATAGCACATAACAGTAATAGACAAAAGTACTCAGATCAAAATGTAACACATCCCTTTAAGTTGCATTCCTTAGTATGTGATAAGAACCCACTATTTTAAGCAATAAGGTAGAAAAGTTATTTGTGCAAAAAATTAGCATACCAAAATATGTAGGAAATTTTAAATAGAATTTTATATTTTTTAAGCCCTGTTAACTTGTATTGTAACAACACACTGGAAAGTTTTGAAATGTAATAAAGGTTCCATATTGTAGATTAAAATTAAAATTAAGACCCTGTTCTGTATAAAATAAAAAAAAAAATTTGTATCATCCCTAGCTTAAGGAACCACTTTGCTGCCAAATGTAAAAGATAAGATAAAATCCAGGAAGTTAACTGTTTGAGATTCTTAACGAAATGAGTCCAATGGAAATAAAAAATAGAAAAAAGAATTGTTAAAAATAGACTTAGTGTAAAGAAATGAGACAAAAGTTGATCCTGACTGTTTGTATGTGAGGGAACCAAATAGTGAAAAATTGTCTGTGTTTTTGTAGTATGCCGAAATTTTGGAAATTTTGAATTTTGTAGAATATATTTGAAGTGTTAAAATTCATGTAGATGTAAGAATGTATAGATTGTTGTATGTAAATATATATATTAAGAGTGATGCAGTATTAATACGAAATGTGAGACTTAGCTTTCTCGTCGAGGGACGTTTTCATTCCAAAAATATTCCGATCCAGTATTGGTAACTTTGTCGCAAGTCTCAGAGATAGTTTTCATGGCACACCACTATACACAAAACCACTGGGTTTATGAATGCAAAAAAGAAGTATCGAATGTGGCGCCTATAAAAACAAAACACTAACAACATAACACAAGTATAGAACGAAGTAAATCTGCCTAAATTGCCCTTAATCTTGCAACCACCCGCAACTTCTAAAACGCTGCAACGTGCACTGTCATGAAAATACTTTGCCTTTAAAATTGAATTTTCTATTTTTAGGTACCCTAACGAGTCAGTCATACGAACTGCAATGGCATGCGAAGTACAAGCCGGATTTCCTAGAAAACTTTTGAAACCACCGCGCTATCTGAATTGTTATAGGTTGAATTTGATTTTATGTAATGAATAAAAGGTTGAATTTGAAGTTTGTTTATTTAAAAATGTTTAAACGTAAAGCGACTAACCTAAGGTTGCGAAATCAAAACCCAGGGTGGATAATTCTGTACCGTAACATTAGTTTAATTAAATTTCATACAATGTAAATTTTCGCAACCTAATCAGCTCAGTATAATATAATATTATTTTTACATCCAAGTGTTCCGGAACTAAATTATTTGGGTCGGAGTAACTACAATAATTGGCACGCTTAATGAATTTTTTTTTCCTTCTAACCCTTTGTAAGCAGCCCAACTACGTAAACCGATCAGAACCGCGCCGCTTGTCCGTAAGTAAATGGGTGAGGGAGGGGGTGTGGATTTGGTGAAAAGGGTTAATTTAGTGTTTTGTTGGTTAGTTGTTTTGGTTGAGTTTGTTAGGTAAAGTGTTAGGGTGGGGAGTTGTGTGTTGTTTGGGTGATAGAAGGTGGATATGATAGGTGTATTGTGTTGAGTGATGGTTGAGTTTTAAGAGAGTTGGGGGGGTAGGTGGTATAAAAGGTGGTGAGATAGGGGGGGTTGTGTGGAGTAATATGAAGTTAGGAGTAAATAGATGTTTGGTTAAGGATGTTATTATAGATTGGATAGTGAATTGTAAAGAAGTATTAAAATGGGTGAGTAAGAGTGAATGTTTTAGTTGAGGGTGGGGTTTGTTGTAGAGTAATTTTGGATTTTTATGGGTGTGAGGTGAAATAATTTTGTGTTTAGGGTGGTGGTGTGATTGAATGATAGATGGTATGTTAGGGAAGGTAATGAGTTTGGGATGGGGTAGGAGTTGGTTTATTTAGGTTTTTGTTTAGGGGTGGAGTGTGGTGGTAGTATAAGATGTTGATAATAACAAATAAGGGGGGTGAAGGATGTATTTTGAGAGTTGTTTTTTTAGTTGTGGGGTGTGAGGGGTGGTTAGGGGTGGTAGTTGGGTAGTTTAGTGGTTTTTTTGTGGTTTTTAGTTTGTGAGGGGATGTGTGTATGGGTTGTGTTGTTAGAGATGTGTGTAGGTTTGTTGATTTGTATATTATGGTAATTTTGTATGTAGTTTTATATATTGGGTTGATATGTTTAGATGTGAATGGGATAGAATTATGTGTGTTTGGGGTTAGGTATGGTGTATTGTGTTTAATTTGGGGGATGATAGTTAGGGGGTTTTATGGAGTGTTGATGTAGTGAAGTTTTGGGGTTTATTAGGTATGGGTAGGGTATAGGGGTTTGAGTTAGTGTGTGTGGTGGTTGTGGAATTTAATAGGGGATTGGAATGTTGTTGTATGGTGGGGTTTGGATTGATGGTGAGGGGTTAATTTATGTGTTTGTGCTTGTAGGTGGGTATTAAGAAATGAAAGGGTGGTAGAGGTGGGGTGGTTAGATGGGGAAAAATTGGGAGATTTGTTGTTATAATGAGGAGTTATGGGGTTTGTTGGAATATGTTTATTAAGGGGGTAAGAAAGGATGTTAAGAGTAGGAATGAGGGAGTTGGTTGGGTTTTATTTTTGTTTGTTGTATAGGTTGTGGTTGTTGTTGGTTTATAGTGTGGGTTTTTATTTTTTTTAAGGTTGTTTATGTTATGTAGGGTGGTGGAGGATATGTTAGTGGTATTGTGTCTGTGTAGGGGGGGTTGGATTTGGAAAATTGTTTGGGTAGTTATTTTGTGAGGTTGCTATGTTATAAATCCTTTTGATTTGATATTATAGTTTATTTAATTTTCGCGTATGTTTGTTGGATTACTTGTTCCATTGATTCCATTTGAACAGTGAAAAGGCAATAGAATGCAATGCTAAATAAAGATAGATTTTCTATGGAATTTATCATCTTAAACTTCCCCGAGAAAATATATATGACTCCTGCGTATTTTCTTTTAACGCTTCTTAAGTAATAGCTGAAGATATATCCGTTGTAAAAATTATGCAGGGTGAAGCACCTGTATTTAGACACTCATAGCGTCCGGTAGGTACGTTGTTGGCCTATTTAGTCGATTTGTAAAGGATTTACATAGGAATAGATACCTGTAACTTGCCGTTAGAGTCCTTTGTAGTGTCACTTTGGATGTACTTGAATTAAATAGCCTACTCGTTTGATACAGGGAATGTAAAATAACAAATTTATGAACTCCGCTGTGCTAATGTAAAATATGTGTATTTTTTAATATAAATTAAAAAATAAATAGATACGAAGAAAAGTGTTATCCCATTATTTATGATGAGTTTTAAAAATAATATTTATTAATAAAACACACGATTCAAACTTTTACAGTGATTCAGAAGTACTCCCACCAACTTCTACAGCACATGTACGTCTAATAAATAATAAAAAATGTTATATAAAAAGAGGGCATTTTCGCGCAGGACTGGAATGTCGTACGAAAGATTTCGCCTGAATTCCTGTAAAGAGTAAAATATACCTACTGAACTTTTGGAAAGTAATTAATAAGAAAGATAGGATTCTTAATGTAGTTTTACCTGATAGAAGCTAATAAATTAGGTTTCAAACTTGTACCTTAGTATTTTTGAGATTCAGGTAAACTTAAAGTGACTCAGAAACAAGTGTGTTTTTACTTTTGTATTACAATAACTTGGTTAAATGGTAATAAATACATAAAATCAACAAACCTTTAAAGTGTAGAGAAATTTTAAATGTCGGAGAAAATTGATAAATCAAAGTCAAAATAAAACAAATAAGTACCAAAAAAATGTAATGGGTATGCTTAAGTCTTTAATAGTTTTAAACAAATTTAAGCAGGTTGGCCAACCGTACGCCCTTTTATAATATATTTCGAAAATAGGCCTCATTATCAATTCTTTTTGCAGCACTTTGTGTATTACTTTGTTTGCGTTTCTTAATTTTCAGTACTTACCTGTAAGCTGCACTCGAATCCATAATACGCCATTTAATTCATCACAAATTCACTTTTTCTTGTACTACCAATCTTTTCATCCATCCCCAAATCAATAATCCAATGATCTGGTGAACTTGGGCCAGGTGAGCCCCTCCACGACCAATCCTGTGTCCAGAATATGATTTTTAATAAGCAGAAACGGTACGGAAAAGTGGGAGTGCTCCGGCATGCTGAAAGGACAATTTTTACCTGGAGTAAAAAACATTCTCTAACAACCGGCAACGCTTCTTGATAAAATGCAAATAAAACTCAGCATGTAGGCGTCCAGTAATATAAAAAAGGGCCAATCACTGATTTTGTGCAAAACCACACCAAACATTGACGCAAATCGTGTTGAAAGTTCTGTTCCACTACCTCATGTATTGCTTCTGCCCATGAGTTTCATCTGTGCAAGTTATTGACACCATCCCGATGAATTGTGCCTCATCCGTAAACAAAATACGCTTGTTATGATTATTAATAATTCAAAAAGTGCAAAACTCCAAGCGAAGCGGAACCATGGTGCTACGTTGGCCCAACCTTATTTAATTTGCTAAAACTATAAATATATTATACTAGAATAAATCGATTTTTTGGTACTTATTTCTGTTTTATTTTAAGACTTTGATTAGATCAAGTTTTCTCAGAATTAAATTCTCTACAAGTAATGTTGTGTGATGTTTAGTATTTTATTACAATTTAACAAAGTTATTGTACATCAAACTTTAAAAAAAAAACAGTTGTTCAGCTCCAATTTTTCATTTAAACCCCTGAACCCTCAAAACAACTACAGTACATCTGCAACCTATTTGATTACTTTTTCAGATTATACCTAAATTTAATTACATATTTCTTACTTAATCGAACCTGGTCCAAATGGCCAGTATGCGTTAGTTTACGCTTTACCCAGAAATCAGCAAATCTTGCGCGACGGTAACCGCAACGAAGCGTTTTTCGGTACCTATGTTATAAAACATTGTTCATGAGTTTACTAGGACAATGTGCTTAGAATGGAGAAACTTCATGAATCACCCCTGTATATGTCTACTTATTCAAAGTAAAAAATCCTTAAGTTAATATTAACATCTACTACCATTCCACCATAATCCTTCCTTATATACGTATAATTTCTGCGTTCATGAATAATCTTAATAAATTATCATAAAGTTTAAATAAAGAAAAATAATTTCTCTTTCTTGCATAATAGTTTATAGCATGCGATTTTATATTTGTTACAAATATTTTAACCTTTTGTAAAATCTTCTTCTGCGTATATTATACGATAATTGGCTACTTATGTCTTGGAGGGATTGAAATAATGATTAACATATGGGGGGAACGTATTTTAAAATACAACGCTATTGTAATCGATAACTCTTATATTTTACTAATAATAAAAAAATAGATCAAATAAATCAATGCAAATGTGTATATAAACAAAAACAATTTATAATTACAGTACAAGCTGTTTACTTTTCATTCAGTAGATTTATTACCTAATTGTGACTTAATCTCAACTTGCGTGGAATAGAGAACGAAAATACCTATATTACACTATATTGTGATCTAGTGTCTGATGCGTACAGAACATGTCAGTGAAGTTCTAAGCGCCGAATAATACTCGTCTTTCTATCTTTATATGTAGCAGAATAAGCAAAACTATGCTGACCTGCAGACTAACCTAGGCACAACACCTTTCGTTTCTACAAATACACTGAAGTAGTCTGAGGTACGATTTAAAAGTTGTTGTTATGATAACCAAAGTACATTGAACTAACAAATGGCGTACTCTTATCTTGAATAGTAGAACATAGTATACTACGTTTAATAGTACTTATTTATTAGAACATGAGTATTCTATTGGCCTAAACATATATTTTTTCTGCCACTATATTAACAACAGTTTTTTTATTACTAAACTGAATGAAATATAATTATAAAACTGTTTAAAGATTCATTTATTTCAAAACGCCTTTCTGTTGAACCTTCATTTTTGATGTAGAAGTTTTCTTTAACTCGGTGAATAATCATTTTCAATACCAAACGTTAGGCAAAAGATGTGTTTCACTTGCATAGTACCACAGTTTTGCAGTATATATGCTTAATCCGCGTATCGGACTAAAACATCTCGTTTCACATTTACCATAACACCGTTTATGTAGGATATCCTTTGCAGTGGATTCTCTTATTATAACGCTAAACATTAAAAAGCTAGACATAATTACGAACGAACCTATATTTTAGTTAGTTCTAGTAATTGCATTCCTTAATATAGAAAAGAAACAATCAGATAGTTAATATAAATTATTATATAAGACCAAAAGTTAAATGTTTTGTAAAGAATCACAAAGTAATGACTACACTCATTCTAAAGGTTTGTTGTTTTTGTATATAAACTTTTTAAACCTTTGCACTTTTCTATTTAGTAAGTGCTTTTTAACAATTAATAAGTTTTATTGTATATACGCTAAACCTAATTTAAAATAAACCAAGGTTTTTTAACTTGTATTTACAACACCTGCTTTTTTATTATGTTTTTAGAGTTATGTATTACACTAAAAGAGCTTTAATTCCGAACAAGTGTATTTCGTATAATATGTTTTAACGATTTATCTGCCTTTTGACCTCTCATACTAAAAATGAGGATTAAAATTTACCATAGTTACAAATAGAAGTACTATATACAGATCTGGTTTCTTAAATTTTATGTAGAAAACAGCAAATTAGGTGTTATTACAACATAAATTATTTGTTTCTACTCAATTGTTATTTAGAGGATTCTTTGAAACATTTCTGTGAAACAAATAATTGCCAAAGCTGCGACATCCGAACCCGTGAGAATTAAACTACATTGATACATACCTCATCTCCTTAAAACAATAACGAATTTACAGTAAAAGATTATTTACTAAAGTACTACTAGTTGTATTGAAAACGGATATTTAATGTTAAAAATGTTCTACTTTACCTAAAACACCAATATTAGTTGAAAAGATTAATTAGATTTATAAGGTAGAATATTAAATCCATTAAGCTCATTGCAAATATAAGATTGATAGAAGATTTGCCGCTTCCTCCGACGCCACTGACTCTAAGTTGAATAAGGCTTTGGTTTTAACCTATACTTCCCTCTCCCCCATAACTTTATCTATCTATCTCCTTCGCATTTTCGTTTCAACGCAGTACTTTTATAAATCCTAAGATAATCTAAGCCATGATACAAGAATCATCCGTGTTTTTAAAATACTTTACATTACTCTAAATCTCCGTCATTTTCCCATCAATTTTCCTTACTGACTACCCTTCCCCAGGAATATACAATATATTTGTCACCTCCTTCCAATAAATTAATTTAAACCCCATATTGAATCTACTAATCCTTTTTTTACTGTAAACTAAATTATTTGTTAATTTTCAGTGAGAACATTCCTTTCCCCACTCTCAAAAAGGTTAAAACAAACAAGCTGCCATTGACCCTTCCAACACAGTGAAAGATTTAATTCCGATAACATAAATAGATGACTTGTACAAAACGATAGATTTGAAAAATGGTGGGTCACCGTCCGGAATCTAAGACCATCCTGAAGAATATAGCAAAGTACGATATTTATAACAGAAATGAAAAAAGACACATAAGAGTCTTTACCTTCGAAAGCGATTGAGCTCTAACGCCTACAAAATAAAACAACTTAAACCAACGTAAAATACAAAGCATCCATCGACAAGTGTGGTATACCGCAATTAGGACCGACTCTCTTTAGTCAAATAAGGAATCCAGTTTTATTCGTAATGCATTTATTATAGAACTGGTTCAAGGCCGCCTTAACTACCTTAATCGCTTCCTTATCTTGCTTCTGGTTTTGATATATTCTGTTGCACTATGAATGCCCCCAGAGTTGGCTATGTCTGATAATAATCACAGGGTTACGAACAAACCTGAATGATCAAGGGATAGCGCTCGAAGAAAAACACAGTGAACGCCACACATTCAACAGTAAAAAAAGCAAAAAACAGGAAGGGCTAACAAACATGGTCTCCAAAGCCCGCCAATGAAAGTGACACCATTGTTACCATTTTAGAGGAGAAATGTACCTATTGAGTGAGACGTTCATGTTCATGAACTGTATATCTAGCAGACAGTGAGTGAACTTGTATAACCATAATATTATGTGTCCGAGAATTATCAAATGTTTAACCATCCCGTAATCTAATGTTTCCAACCCAATGTGCATTTAGATTATTTACACTAATATAGCGTAGTAGATTGAATAACCTCCATATTTTCAGAAAATTGTTTATAAGACTAGTGCTTGATATTTCAGCTGACACAGTATGGTATTCTAGACGAGTCTATAATCAAGGAGTGAGTAGTGTGGGCGTCTAAGTTAGATAGCGTTCAAGCTATAATTATCGATAGCAAGAAGAATGGTAGGTGAATTTAGAGATTCATGGAGTGGTATCTTGCCAAATAAGACACAAAGATACCGAGAAACTGATTGTCGTTATAATAAAATAAATGAATAATACACCCATTGTAGTACGATTCCAAAAATTGTTTATTGTCTAATGAGGAGCAAATTGACATTCGAACGGAAGGTAAACTCCGCTCGATTTTGAGAAATAATATAGACTCTTATGAGCTATACCACTCTGATAAAGTCTTATAAGCTAAATTTTTGGACATACAGATATTAATTCATTTGCGTATTGAAGACACTGCACTCAAGATTGTAAACCTAATTTGAAAGTCAATACGCCACTTTGAATTAACGCACTAAGACGTAGTGTCAAGAGTGAAGTTTAATTTGCATCATTTTTACCCCACACGATGTTTAAATTTATCATAGAAATTTTAAAATCTTTAATATAATATTATATTTTTATAATCTAGACAATACTTTATTGCAGATCTATTTATGAAAATACATATGTTGAGAAGACAAATAATGCAGCTAACTAAACCATACACTTGTGAAATGCAACATTGAAATGTGTTATACAAGTTGTTAATTTAGAGCGGAACGTAAAATATATTTGCGAGCGTATAATGAATATCAATTAACGTCACCTCATTAAAAATACCGACTATAGTAAAAAAAGATTAGACAGACAAATTGATCCATTTAATATAAATTATCAACATCGTATTGATTTAATTAAAAAAATAAACAAACAACAAATATTATGAAATGTTGCATAATACAAAAACCTCATTGGTTGGTCAAACTTAGAAAGTAGCACATGGACGTATTAACCCTTCAATTTGTTCAAATACCTGAGGAATTGTAGCGACACTAAACATAAACAAACAGAGTCAAACAATTCAACCCTCAATAAATATGTATCAATCGAATCTTCTGGGGAGAGAGTCGGTTTTTGTTGAATTGTTCGAACAATAATATGCAAAATATAAAAGGAGGAGACCTGCAGATTTAGTCAATGATATAGAACAAAACATATTAAATTGTCTTAACGCTTTTTAGGTTAGATGGAACAGAAAAAAATACTTCATGCCATTGCATTCCAGTATGTTTATGGATTCCATACAAAAAATCTATCCACTCCGTTTGATAACGACCAAGATTTTTAAACCGTTACATACTAACAATAAAACCTACTGAATTAACCCATTTTGATTGAAAGTTACTAACTACTTAAAGTTACAAGAACAAATCCAGAGACATACAATGACAAATTTATAGTTTTTCAACCTAGTGACTGTATTTAATTACATCATTAAACTTCATAACAAAATCCGCTAAAGAACACAATAATATATAATTTTTCAGAGGTCAGAAATAAAAAAAAAACAATCATCAACGGAGGATGAAGACGGTTAAACATAATAAGAGAAGAAATGTTAAAAACAATCGATTCCTACACCACCAAACGTTGTACAAGCACGTCCCCAAAAACGAGTGGGGTGTTTTAAATACCTCTCTTTTTTTGTTCGTTATCTTAGATAAAAACTTAGAAAAACTGCAATCTTCTAAGACCTTACGCTCCTTCGAGGACATGGAATTAACGATATTAGATTAACGGTAGGTCACCTCCAATCAGAGCCATAGGAAAAATTGGCGCACAAATCCAAAATCATGTCCCCCCCAAGTGGGAGCCTGCTCTGAACCACCTCGCGAGTTAAAGCATCTCAGCAAGTGTGGCACACCTTTTTGTTGAGGCCTACAAGAAATACTTATACTTAGCGAAGGAACTTCATGAACTCCAACAGTCGACTCCCGCAATAGACTAGACCCATAGAGTTACGCTTGCAACCCAGATATCGACATTTCCGATTAGTGAAGTGCGCTACTACTGGGCATCCATAAGGTAGGCCCAATTTTAAGTCAACGATTTTATTTTTTTCTCAGATAAAATAAATATGTAATTGTTTGTATATCAAAACGAAATTTTAATTAATTTATGAAGAGAAATTGTATCTTCCCTTAGTTCAGTCTTCATTTACTTTGTTAAAACTTTTTATATTCATTTAAAGTGAACCCTCTCGTATCCATTTAGCCGATGAACAGTGAGCTATAAGAAATAAGTGTCAAGGACTTAGGCGCGGTGCTGGTGAGCCAGCTCCGCCCGTAACTTTGTCCACCTTATCCAGCTAGTCGCTATATAAAGGGCTCACATGACGTACATTCTTGCGGGGCTGGATCGTGCTGCTGTGAACGTGCGTTCTCAGGATCACTTTTGCAAATCATTCGTTAAGTGTGAAACGCGTAAGTAGCACTGCATACTATTGAATAATTATCAGTGTTTGACCACAAAAGTCCACAAATCACCTTACGATTATAGTTTGCATTCAACTCACACCTGTAAACAAACCTGTCCGATCTGGAATACCTCACAATAGTAGCGAGAAAGTATCGAGATTACTCTTTCATCACAGTTGCGATTGTGCAATAATGTTAGTTATCTCTTCTTTCATCCGTGCCATCAGTTACATTAATTTCAAAGTTAACTTTCCCGAAATTGGAAATGTAAATCGCCTGACCACTTAAAAGAAGTAAAAAACAATAGAGAAATAGTTCAATTATGTAACTAGGCCAAAAGTTTTCAGATGAAAAAACAATTAACTTTTAAATACACTTCATTTGTTTGGTATTTAAAATTCTTAAAGACAAAAGTTTTTATTTCAACCACTAGTGAATTACAAGACAATTAAAATCGATGATTTTATACAGGCAACATATTAAATAAATTATTATTAATAGATTTAACAACCAAGTACAAAAACAATATCTTAAAGTAATCTGGAAAAATTTTTTAAGTTTATAGTTCATTTTCAAAATTCTAATGGCAGAACATTATTTATAAAACTTAAGGTAAATTTTATAAATTGAAATACGAAACGTATAACTAAACGGTTTATTTATAGATTTGTTTCAGTATCATAGTTGATGGCTTACTACATAAAAATAATTAAATATCTCAATGTGAGTCATTAAAAATATTATTTTCTACATTCAATTGCGCAGGATCAAAATAGTGATATTGAAGTATTTTTGAATATTGCTTATACTAATATTATCAATTACCATGAAATATACCTGTTATTGGAAATAAAAATTTCAAATGGCGTTTTTTTTTATAAATTAATTTTCTTCAGAGATCTATAGAAGATTAAAAATTAGGTACCTTTATAAATTGTCGTCAACTTACAGTTGGCCTCACACTGCTGTAGTTTTCCGATTAGGCCTCTGGTTTCATATCCTGGAGACATTTTTTCCTTATTTAGTACTTATATACATACAGTATCCTCAAAATAAAAATAAAAATAAGATCGTCTAAAAAATTTAAAATAAAGTTAGTCCAGATTTTAAATATTATTATGATTTACGTACGCTCATACAATGCAATATTCTTCTGCAGAAGATATAAGGTTTTGTTAATACACAATTTAATCCTACATTAACCAAAAATTATATTTGAATGGCAGGACCTATTACAATTCCCAAGATATAAACAAGCGATGACATGAAATTAATGTATAAAAAGGTCAATAATAATAAATAATATTTTTCAGTGTTTCATACACATATAAAACCTGACACACGAAACAATCAACACCGACCACACACACACTCCACACACAACATAATATATACTATAGATATATATATATATATATATAAATTTGCATCGTTTAGATTGAAACAAGTAATCATAAACATTACGTTTCAGATCTCAATAGATTTCTTCTTCAGGTAAGAACTAAATGCGTTATAAAAGAATATTAGGGAATTCCGTAACCTAAAAGAATAGATTGCAGACGCAAACGTAGTTTTAAACTGATTTCTTGTTTCATCACTTAACGATGTAAATTTCCAAAAGCCTTTTCCCTTCACAATCCTTTCTCGTCAAAAATAACCTTCAACAAATATATACTAAAATATTCTTTGTCATTATTAATAAACTTATAGCACTGTTTATAATTACTAAAAAAACACAAATATTTTAAATTTATGAGACATCGTATCCCTACAACGTAGATAATACCGAGTTTAAGCCCTCATACCATGAAGTATATCTATTTTATTCATAAATATGTTTGAAATTAATTCCTCTTATAAATTTCTCTCTCTACACCTCTTGCCATGATATCCTGTGCATTAATGAACAATTAGATATATTTAGATTTTATATTAAAATACAAAAGATAGAATTTGTTTTTAGTAAAAATCTATGATAATAACTTACTTTTTTAACATCAAATAACTTTAATGTGAAAACATTTCAGTCAATTTAAAAATAATTATTACTGGTCCTTAATAACAAAATGCTGCTGTAATTAAGAAAACAAAATTCCCTAATATCTTAAATAATATTACTCATTTACTAGCATGTATTTACCAGAGTTTACTAAAACCCCCTAATCCTTAAAAACTTGCCAAGACATAGTACATATTTTAAATCTGGATTTTTAATTCTGATAAATTTAATTTCCATCGAACTTTATTTACATACATTTTGTCTAGTTTCTAACCTTTACTTTTATCATAACTTTATAATGGTTTTTATAAAAATATTAAATGAATAAAGAATATTCACAATAAAGTTTTACCGATGTTATGATTTGATTAATAATATATTTTTTTAATATATATATACAGCAGTTTCCCGCGCTTTCCACCTTTCGTAAGCCGTCCCTTGTATGAGCCATACTAGTTCAAGGATTTATATTTTCAAACGCCGATAGTAATTTTGCATTGATGAACGATCACGAATCCGTCAAAAGTGTGGTTTACTCATTCATTAAACTTTTTATACAGTGTCTAACATTCAAAGCTTAAGTTTCACCAAATTAATTAAAGACAAATATTCATCGTAACTTATCGCCTTCAAATATGTTTGCTGTTTAATGTTACTAACTATTCGCGTAATTACAGTTATAGATGACAGCGCTTTGAAAACCCTTTTCTTTTCTGCGTCACTCTGTGTTATTACGTCAATCAGATCATATAAACCTTCAACCGTGCGAAAATACACATACTTCAAATTTCATAATGATTCGTCTCATAGTTTACGATTCCATATAAGGACATACACAAAAACACATTTATATTATAGATATTTATATATTATATATTATATAAATCTACTATAGATATACTATATATATATACTAAAAATGTCCTAATAAATAAATAAAAAATAAAAGTCTTTGTAATTTATTAAATAGCAAAATTATTGCCTGTAAATAGTTTCCTCTGTAATCTGTAAAACCAGATTTTTTGTGTTTCATTGTCAAGGTTTCCTAACAATCTATAATATATCACTTATTTATAAATATATGAAGTGTATACATATATGACATTCATAATATTATATATAAGCTGATAAACTTTAAATTGTTATAGGAACATTGAAATGAAAACAAAATCTAGATTTTACAAATAAAAGAAAACTACTTTATAGGAAACAATATTGATATATAAAAAATTACCAAACCTGTGTATTTTGATTTATTTATTACAACATTATTCCGAAAAACCAGTATACTCAACAAAAATAACATATATTAAATTATATTTGAATTTTGCTGAAAACAACCAAGTATTGTAAAATTTAATGCAACCACAACTTATAAACTGTTTATTTATGCACCAGCCTATAATAATATTACACCTTTATAACACATAAGTAAAAAATTGTCAAATAATGACCGAATCGTATATCATGTCATATTAAATAACTTAGTTGACAATGACTGAAACTAAAACAATATACCTTTAAGCAACCTCTCATCATTGAACCATGTATACAAATCACTTTATTCGGATATTGGGTTACAAAATATGTAACTTTTGTGTTTTCCTTGTTATTTGTTAGATGAGAACTTTCAGGAGATTTTAATTGAATACTATTTATTTGTTGATTGTAAATAATTATAACCATCTTTTCATCAAAGGTATGACATCAAACTAAATTAATTCCATTCATTAATCATTTTGTTTTACTAGCATCATTCAAATATATTTCCTTTCATTATAATTGAAATCTTTATAATGATGTATCAAAAATTTTTTTTGTACACACATTCTTAAACAGTATATATTATTAGATACATATCAAGATAAAGTCGTTATTTTATAATTTTAACAAAAGAATCGTATTAAGTTCATTATAAAATATAAAATAATATTATGCGCTACAATTATAATTATAAATAAATACCTTTTGACGTGAAGAGAACCCATGAACCTTACGCGTAATAACTTCGTTAGGTTCTATGAAAATTATAATATTGGACAGCACCAATCATACAGAAAATGAACTTTACCATTTCTCTATATTTCTTTCTCTTTACACTATTTAAAATTTCACATGTAAAATCTCATATGCTTGTTCTCTTTTCTGGCAAAGTTAAGTTTTTCTGCATTTTCCCATCCCATTTACATGAAACAATTTTAATATCAACATAATTTTAAACGCTTAGCAAAATCTCATGATGACTACCATCATGTTTGAAGGGCAACTAATTATTTAAATGAACTTCACGAAACTTATTTCAACAGATGATTAGAATATAGATAAAGCGACTGACAGAAAATGGACAACGAACAAAATCGACAGTACAATACAGAAATAAACATTTCAAATCCACGAATTGGAAAAAACTCCACAATTTGCTATTTCTTCACTAAAGTACACTTGAATACTTACAAACTACAAGGAAACATTTACTCCTACACACATATTAAATACTCAAAAAAAAATTCAATCTTGTTAAGTAATTTTCTTCATATTAACTATCACCTTCGAAACTACATATTAGTTATCTTTTATGATAATTTATGTTTTTTTTTATTTCTAGAGTTTTAATAAATTAACCTCTTTACATTACTGTATGTTTTTAAAGTATAACATAAAACGTGTATAGTTTATAACTATGGATATAATTAGCCAATTATTTGAAGAATAATAATATTCCAAAACTCGTAACACCGTTTCCTGATTCTTTTTTCACCAATGAAAAAAATTGAATATAGAGAAGGGGCCTTTAGTATTTGTGTGTGATGTGGTGATGGGGGGATTATTTAATGGAGAGATAATGTATTCATGTTGATAAATAAGGGTTATTGTTAAATACGTATTGGTACGGTAACATTTGTATATTATATATGGTACGTTAATAGGGTGATGGGTATATTGTTCGGTTTTGTAAAGGACTGTGATAGGTGTAAAGGTGTGAGGGTATTTGCAATTATAATAGTTTTAATTGTTATATTCATCTGATTGTGGTGTAGTTGGTGTAAAAATATTTTGATTTGAGGGGTTATGACATTTGTTTAGGGCCTTGAGATGGGGTTGGTAGTGTTTTGATGTTGATTATAGAGATTCGGGTAGATAATTTGGGCTGTGTGAGAATTTTATGGAATAGGACTATAATTAAATGAGTTCTAGCTTATCATTGGGTATGATATGGGAATATAGGTGTGGGTTTTTTTGATGTGGTTTGAAAGTGTTTAATGTGTATGTATTACATTGTTATTTAGTTGAATTTGATATGGTGGAATAGGTTGTTGGAGTTTTAAAATGTTTTTGGTATAAAAAGATTTATTAAATTTTTGTATGAATTAATACTATAGATGCTATGTAATGATTATTTAGAATTATGTGATTGTTTTTATGATATGCATAAATAATACATCGTTAATATAAGATCGGGTTGTTGGTTTTTGGAGATATTAGTGTAAAATTGTTTTTGACTTGGTTTGGATAGTGGGGATTTTGATTGAGGTGGGTATAATAATTCATAATTATTAAGTTGTTTTGAACGTTTCTAAGGTGGGGTTGATTTATTTAGGGATATGTAAATGGTAATTTAGTATAGGATGGTGTGGGGTGGATGTGGACAATAACTAGTTGAAATTTAGAAGGATGGTGAGTGGGGAGACACTGTATATTTGTAATAGGAGTATTTTTATTCAGTGTTGGTGGGTGTATCAGGTGTGTGTTTGGGTAGTATAGGGGAAGCTTGTTGGGATAGTTGATTGGTATGCTAAATAAGGGGTGGAACCATTATATAGAGATGCAAGGGGTGAGGTTTAGTCACAAAGAGTGAGTATTTAAGTAGGGAAGATGTTATAAAGTGTTATTTGCATGTCGAATAATTATAGATAGTCTAGGTAATGGGGGTTGGGGGGTGTTAATGGGGGTATATAATGAAAGGTACAATATCTGTTGTAGTATGGTTGTGTATTGTTGGGTGTTGTGAAATATGGGATTAGAGAAGTTTAAAGATTGCTGTTATCTTATAGGATGTGATCTTGAGGTGATAGATAAGGTAATGATCGTACATATTGAATATTTTAATATTATATATTTAAAATAAACAATATATTCAGTAGGAGTGTTATAATCGTTTATAAGTATTGGATAAAGGTGTAATTTGTTGCACCAAAGGTGTTGTTTATTGGATGTAGTGGTTTTGTTAGAGTTTGTTAGGGTTGGGCAGGGGTGTAGGTGGATTTATTAAAAAACTGTTTTGTATTCCTTACACTAAGCTTGGTAGATTTTGTTTAGTTTTAACATAGGGTGGGTATTTTATGTATTTGGTTATGTATTGACAACCGATTTTGATTATTGGATAGCTGATTTAGGTTGGGTCTGTAGTATTGTGATAGTACAGGTATTATTGGGGAGTTTTTGAAGTGAAGAAATTGAAGAATTAATTTTGTAAGGGATAATTTATAGGTGTGAGGTTTTGTGGAAGTAAGTATATTTAGATTGGAGCCGATATATAGTATAATAATGGGATGGGATGATAGGAATATAAAAAGTGGTTTTTTTTGCGTTTGGATTAGGGAAGTAAATATCCATAAGGTATTAGTTTGTTATAGATTCAATTATTTGTTTATTTTTAAGCGGTTGGGTGGTGTTGTATGTACGGTTTGGATTTGTTGTCATTATAAGTTCATGGAGGTAGAACTAGATACCAAAGAAATTATTTATTTTGATATTATAAAATATTGTTGGTTGGAAAGTTTGGTGTAGAATAATATTTAGGAATTTTCTCTTTTATGGTGGACATGTTAGGGAAGGTGGTTTGTAAACAGTTTGTGTGATTGTTTTAGTTGACGAGTTTAGTGGCTAGTATTGGGTATTGTTTGTGGTTGTTAGTGGGGGTAAGTTGTGGTGGGTTTTGTGTAGGAGTATGAGGTAGCTTAGTTTTGTTTTTTATTGTTAGTTGTTTTGGAAGTATCTATAGTTGGTTGTTGAGTTATAAGTTGTTTAGGTTATTTTTGTTTTGAATGTATATGGACTGTTGGCATAGAAGATATGGTATTTTTGCGCCACACGAAGGTGGGGTTAAGATAATAGTAGGGATGTTGGGTTGGAAGAGTTATTAATGACAATTTTTAGAGTAGAGAATGTAGGAATTTAAATATTTGAGGATTGGTTATAAATTGTGGGGGGTAAAGAGTTTTAGTGGAATGTTTGTGAGGGGTGTTTGATGGTGAAAATAGATATGAGGATATTTATTTTTGGATAGAGTTGGTTTGAATGTTTGTTAGGGGTTGTGTGGGTAAGTTGTGATTTGTAGGGGTTGGAATTGTGAAATGTGGTTTGGTGGTTATAAAGGTATGTTGGTTGGTAGTTTTGGTTAGGTTATAGGTTTGTTTGGTGGGAGAGAAAGGATTTTTGGTTTTGGGGTGAGATGATTTTATATTGATGTGGAGTTTGAGGTGGGGATGAAGTGTGATATTATGGTTGAATGGTGGATGTAAGTGATTATGTTTGATTTTGTTTGTTTTTGTTTTTAAAATGAATGGAGTTGGAGTGTTGTAGTATTGGAATTATGGTACGTTTGTAATAAGGGTTAAGGTTTGTGGGGGATAGTATGTTAAGAATGATAGAGTTGTATTGGTTTTAGGGTTAGGGGATTGTTATGTTGTTTTTTTATTGGTGTTTGGGTTGTAAGAGTTGGATTTGGATGAGGTTTGATGTTAGGGGTTTGGGAAGTATAGATATTGTTTTTGGATAAAATGTGGGAAGATTATGTTTTTAATATTTTGAATGGTTTTTGTAGAATGATATAAAAATAGAGTTTATTTGTGGGAATAATGATGATGTTATAAAACTATTTGTAATTATATAGATTATGTTACAATGTATTTGGGTTTGGTAACGAGTGCAATTGATAATGATTATATTTAAATGATTGTATGTGAGGGATTTGGATAAAAATTTTTGTGTAGGTAGAAGGTTGGTTTGAGTAGTTGAAGAATTTAGTTGATGTGGTTTGGGTGAGGTTTGGTGGTATAAGGAATTGGGGTATTTTAAATGTTGTAATGAGAAATATTGGGTTGAAGGTTGTATTGATTGAGGACAATATTGTTTGTGTATTATAAATGTTTGAATAAGTTCAGAATTGATGTATAATATTTTTGGGAATAGTGTTATTTATTTTTAGATGGTGTAGTGTAAATAAGGTTAGGAGGATGTGATATGGGTTGGAGAGTTGAGGAGAAGTGTTATGGCTTTTGATTTATGGTATAGGAATATGTATGGAAGAATGTTGTGTTAAGAGGATGTATGGTATTTTATTTTAGTTTTTATATGGTTATTTTTATCGATTATTAGTTTGGAATTGATATATGTAAGCTATAGTGTGTTGAACTGAGTGTTGTTGTGTAGGGATATTTTTTATGAAAGAATTAAGTAGTTTTATTAATTTGTATTTTACTTATGTACCTGAATTATAAAACTATATAGGCGTTAAAGTTTGGGATTGGGTGTCTATTTTTTAGAATAGTGATTGTAAGTAGTAGAGATAGTGGGGGTTTATATGGTTGTAGGTGGTATTATTAGGGATAGAATAGGATTTTGTGTGGAGGTATGGAGATTGAAGTTTATGTTATTATAAAGAGGGAAGAAGGATGTGTTGAGGTATTAGAGTTTTTATTTAATGTATGGATTGTTGATTTAGGAATAATTGTATGATATGGGTAGATATAAATCATATATGGGGGGAAAGTTGTTTGTATGTGTGATTGTTTTTTAATGGGATCAGTTTATTTCCAGTACAAAGTGATGAAATTTATAAGTGGGACGTAATTTGGGGTTAAATAGGGAGGGGTTTGAATTAGGAAGTATATATGGGTATGTTGTTAAGGGTTAAGTATTTAGTGTTTCGTATAATAATTTTTGAGTTTGTTGAGGTAGATGAGAATGAGTAAGATTCTTGGTGTAGTGATAATCAAATTAAGATTGAGTGGAGGAAGGTGTATACGTGTGTATGTTGAGTGGGTAATATTTAGGGTTATTTTAAATGGATTTGTGAGAGGAGTTGTAATTAGTGAAATATTTTGGGGATGAATATTTAATTATGGTGGGATTTTAAATTGATATATAATATATGTAGCAAGTACTTTAGAATCTACGCAAACCTCCAGATATTTTTAAATAAACGTTAGGACTGCAAGAATGTTTAGGTAATCATTGATTATTTACGTTCTAAACCTTAAAATTGTTATTATGTTTAGACTTTGTTTGGGTTTGGGTATCGTTGGCGTGGTTTTGGGAATTGACATTGATAGCAATGTGGACCATAAATACTAAAATTACCCAACATAGATGATGGTGGTTAAGTAACATTAATACCATTTCCTCACTAATAATTATTTGCTTAAATGTTATCTAAGTTTTAGATTGATATTTAAAATTCATAAGCTCAACTGTGTAACTAGCTGTGTCCGCTATCTATAATCCTAGACTATTAAAATATAAATAAAGCTTGTATTTTATATATTGGGGTTGAGAGTTGGTACGTTAGGATGATAACTCCTTAGTAAATTGTTAGATATAAGAGCTAAGATGTTATTTTAAATTATTACTAGGGTTTCATTACCTAAACTTCCCTTTTTATAAATTTGGTAATCTTTATCTGATAGGTAGAGCTAGTGTATATCATGTCATTAGACTGCTCATAACTAGACAGGGCAGCTATTAGTGCCAGATACTTGGGACCGCTAATAAACCGTTTCTCTATAAATTTTTATTTCGAAAAAAATTATCACGTAAGAATATGATCCCGCGGAAATAACTTTAAGTATTGCTAGTTGATATTCTCGATGAAAAATTCATTCGGCATTAGCCCATATTGGATGCTTATTTTTTATGAGCTGTGAATTAAAGTGATTGAAGAAATTATTTATATTCTGGTGTTATCCTATACATATATTTTTACCATTTTTTACAAATTTGTCAGCCGTTGGTAGATAATGACTGGTTGCCGCATGACGCAGACCGATATTGCGGTTGTTCTTTATATTTCAATAGTCTAAACCAGACGATTAACATTCGTTACACATAGCTTAAATTGTACACGTAACGATACAACGATTCCAAATTGACCTATAATGTTAAGCTGCATGACTACAAAAGTTCAATCTCAAGAAAAGTAGGTAAATTTAATGTACTAACCTGAGTGCGAACGCCTCGATCGACAATTCACTGAGCTAAATATAATCCCTCCCTGCGGGTAAACTTTGGAGTAGAGAGTTTAATAAAAATTAAAACTATGCATCTAATAATTCTGAACAATTTAAAGATAAAAAAACCCTTCCAGTTTCAAATTGAATCTCATTAAAATAAATATATATTTTCTAAACGTTTTTAAGAACACGACAAATAATTTAGTTTTTATAAACCATAACAGTGTCCACAGTAAATTGAACAATGTTATCCTACCAATAATTAAAGACTTTAAAATAATATTTTATTCTCTTCTTTAGTGAGGTTTTAAAATATCGATCTTTAATAGTCACTAGTTTTGTATTATTTAAACAGAATTATTCTATATTATGATCTTAAAAAGTATTATAAGATGATTGTACGGATAACATGCTAATCTATCGAAAATTCATACCAACCACGATATGCTATTAAACATGTCATAGGTCGTATTGAGTTTGTCCATAGTTAATTAACAAAGAGCTCTATATTAAAACTACTTACTGTTCATTTACCTACTTATTTAAATTTTACTACTTCTCCAATCTTTGGATTAAATGTCAGCGACTTACCTCATTCTTCATGAAGAATTACCCTAAGCACCAAATCAATAAAATCCGTTAGTTATTATGGAAAGCATTCTACCGTCTTACGTTACCTTAATAGTACCATTAATATAAGAATATATATATATATATATATAATATAATATAAATTTAATATATATATAATAACATATATATTCTAAATAAACACATCAATCTCTAGATTTTTAAGAATGCTAATTTATAACTGATTAGCCTTACTTACCTGATGGGTTTTCATTAGAATCTAAACCAAACGTTCGCAATATTAATTACTTTATCTCTAAATTTACATCACATTCCCAAAATCGTGCCCAACCTAATACTTCGGTGGATTAATAATCTAGGAAATTATCTCCAATATAAATCCATCCAATGTTGAATCCATAGTTTAATTGTTAAGTAATAGTCGGTTTTGAAATTACTATTTGTAATGAATCAAGGAAATAAATTTCTTTACATCGTATATTGTAGTTTCATAAGTCGAATTCTAACCCAGTAAATACAACTCTGAAGAAATAAATTAATAAAGCGATTGCGCACCTATACATATCTCATCGAATCTCTCTGAGATATAGAAAGATTTCGCTAAGTGATCCTTCAATAAACTTTAAATTACTTAAACCATTTTGATATTAATAGTCGGAGCAAGAGAATTATATAATTTTAACTTAATGATTGGAGTTAAATTTAGCTCAATTCGTACTTGAGATTTCCATCAAAGAGTACAGATTAAAAAGAGCAGCATAGTAATAAAATATATATTTGATCCTGTTTAAATTTATGTTCATTCAATCTATAATACTTCTACCCCGTGTATAATGTGTTCCTTTAAATTAATTAATCTTATCAAGCATGAAAAAATATTCAAACTCTGCTTGTCTGTATTAAACCACCGATAAAATATCAATGAATGAACATCTTTAATGTAACAAATTTTTGCAACTAACTTCATTATATCAAATTTTGATAAGCTATACCCCGGGTTCACGCAAGTTTTTCACTCTTTAATGTTTTACGATAAATTATTGGTATCCTAAACGACGCGAAATGTTCCTCACCTAATGTTCTTAATGAGATGAACAATATTCAATAGTAAGATCTACCTTGTTTGTAAATAATTAACCTCAGACACAATTTCTCAGGTATATTATTTTAAAAATATCTGTTGACAGATCACCAATTTTGTTCTATCACATGAATCATAAGCTCACTGTTTGATAGCCAAGAATTTACACAACATATATACGCGATTTGCCTAAAGATGTAAAATATTTGAAACTTTGAACATGGCAATAATAAAAAGATATTTTTAAATATGTAAATTTAAGACATAAAAGTATTATTTTAATCACGCTTAAAACAATAAAGCCGTAACAAAAAACAAAAGATTGATTTACCGGTATATTGAAACTGTCATTGAATGTAAACAATCACATACGATGAAGATTAAGTTGGAACTATTCAACTTCGCTGAAAGTAATCTATTATTATCGCATTATCGATCCCCAACTTTGATTGTTGTATACCTAATTTTAACTAACATACGCCAAGTCAATTCTTACCTATTTAATCATGGGGTTATGAATTATCTAATGCTGTTTGTTTAAGACATACAAAGTTTCGCACTGTATCTTTTTTTGAATTATAAAGTATATTCTTTATGGTATTATAATAGGCTTATATTCTCTACCACAAACAAACAATTACTGAATTTAAATGCAAAACCTTGATTTGTACCATAAAATACCTTTGTAGTTGACTCAGATATGTATACTCTTTCATAAAAATACACCACAGATTTTATGATTATTATTACATAATCAACCTGTTTTTTGTAAAATGTGCATCCTTTAAGTACAATCCAAGTAAACTATATATATTTGTGGAGTAACTGCCCCCTCCCATCAAAAATACTATAGACACAAACCAAAACACTATAATAACCTCCAAAACATCCCAAAGAGAATAGAAATTCCACACACCCCCATAAAACCACCCCACCAGCCATACCGCCCACCCTACAGCCCCTAACCGCTCCAAGTACCACTCCCGCCAGCTAACACGCATATTACCTTTAATATGCATTCATAACAGTCACTACCGACACACCCACTGCCCCATATCCCACATCAACCACCCATAACCTATTATCAACCCCATCAACACCGCATATGCACAATCACCCCCTCCCCCCTCAGCAAACACCAACCCCATGAAACCACCCACACCCCCCGCCCCCCACACCCCAACACTCCCCAGCCCATCCGCCTAAAGATTATTAAACAAACAACACCTTAACCTAAGCCCGCCAATCCAGATTACAGTAGCAACTTAGATATAAGCATCATCCCCCCACCAGACAGTTCAAAACCTCAAAACAAAACATGCGATTCAAATAGAGATCCTCACATAGAGCGAGGAAACGAAATATTTGGTTAATCCAAGTTATACTTTTCTTCTTACACACCATGCGACCTCTCCATAAGTACGTTCCCAGTTATCAGAAAACACATCAATTCTTAAAGACCCAACGCTGAGTTATTACGGATTCATCAGGTAAATTGTATCCCAAAATTATCAGGCCTTACTAGAATACCATTATCTATTTTATACTAAAACTCTAGCAGTCTATTAAAATAGATAAATAAATACTAGTAAAAATACAGTATCTTAAGTATAATCATATATATATAAATAAATACACGGGATTTGATATTTTGGTAGTCTTCACACATCACAGACTTAACTTCATTCCTATAGTCCTAAAAATATATAAATCCCTTTCTCCGAATCTTTAAAATCAAAAAGTTTTAAGCAAGTTGAAGTATAATGAACAGTATCACTATCCGAAGAGCATTCTATATTCCTCCGAAGATCCTCGATGAATGTAAAATGTGTGTATTCGCTTATTCACATTTATCTTAGTTGAGTGTGATTATTACTTATATTTATTATAATTTGACTTAACGAAACTAAAAATTCTACATGTAAATAAATGTATTTCAATTCATTCCATTACAAAAAGCAATTTTAGAACAATCCCCGTACCAAACAAGACGAAACTCTTGTATAAAAATAGTGCAATTCAATAGTCCGGATAACGAATCCTTACCATAGCATGCACACATTAGCCATGTAACAAGCGAATGTCACAAACCCCTTGTAAAAGGATACAGTTTATCGTTTATTGTATATGTGAAATGGTACCAATGTGCAGTTGAATCATGATCCAAGTTTTTGTTGCCGCTATGTACTACTGTCTTAGGACGTCACTGCCTTAGCGATAGTCTAAGGTTTCTTGACAAGAGTACTGTCTGTAAACAACATATATCGAACACAAAGGCATTCTGTCCAAGCCGCATAAATAAAGTGTATTAGCGTTGTGTGCTGTCTCTAATCCGAACACATACCGCCATCCGCAATAGATCAATAACTTTAACCTAAATATTACCGTTTGTAACAAACAATCAAGGGTAAACACACTACACTCGTGTCCCAATGTTGTGTTGATTAGTGGGTTAAACACTTAAGCGTACGCATAATAAAATTAGTTTCGACAATGGTCATCCCACACATTGTTACCCGTTCGTCCAAAAAAGATCATAATTTAGATTGGTTTTGCCCATCTTGGCGCCAACAATTGCCCGTTCTTTCAAAACACGGCTTGGAAGCAAGTTCACACTTCAAACTGAGTATTCCAGGAGTCAAGTCTGGAGACAGTGTTCAGTTAGCAGGACACTGCAATAAAAATAAGATGATACTGGAGCTACACTAAAAAATACAATAAAACTATCGTAATGGTAATTTATATTTCTATTTGCGGATATATTTATCTCTCTGGTATAATTAGTGGAGGAAATCATGTTACAATGTTCTGTTTGTTCTCGGGTGTAGATTCATGAAAAACTTGTTATATTCTTGGTTCTGATTACTATTATACTGTATTAAGTATAATAATTTTTGCCTCTCTAAATTGCATCTGTCAAAAAGTAGTAGTTGGGCGTTTGTTTATACCAAAAGGCCATTCGTACTCTTAAAGGTTATCCCAAAATTTTCAATCGAATGGGCTGGAAAAAGTTTTATTTCGATTATGTCTGTCTCCTCTTACAATACATATCGGGAACTCAATATATATTACGATAATATATATATTTATATATATTATTTATATATATATATATATATAAAAAATAAATAAAATTCGGCTGTTATATATCTAATAGTAATTATATATATAGTATATAAAAGTATTACTTTAGTTATATATATTATATATAATCTGTATAATAAGGCAACCCAGACGAATTTTAGTTAATTTTTTTAAATAAACATTCTAATCACAAAAATTACTTGCTTCCCACCGGGACTCGAACCCGGATATCTCTCAATTGGAGGGTGAAATTGTTGCTACTATTTACACTACAGATTATTTATATATATATATATATATATATATATATATATATATATATATATATATATATATGTATTTATATATATACAATAAACTCTCAGGGGTAGTTCGGCATTTCGACCTACACGGGAGGCATTCCCCTCTTCTTCTGGGAGGAGGGCTGGTGGACCCTGGGGCTATCCTGAGGGCTAGCTGTGAGGACTCTCCTTACAGGTCCTTCTAGAGCTATGGTCTTTCTTCTCTCTTTCGGATCTTAGTCTCGACAGATTCTTTGTTATCTAATTCTGCTCCCCTCCTTTCCGGGGCAAATATCTTCGCCCGCACCTCTTCTTTTCTTCGGACCCCCACCGGGTGAGGTGTCACTCCCTCCTTTCTTTCCGGACCAGCGACATACCAGCAGAACACGGGGAGTGTCCTCCTGGAATTAGTCGCATGGGAACCTGATGTTGTGGCTTCTTGCACTGCTCGTATTGATTGGTGTTTTCTCTGGTTATGACGCCAGGTGCCCATCAGCCCCTTCGGGCCCTTTTTTTTTTTTTTGTTTTTTTGTTTGCAGGAATGTGCGCCATGGATGCAGAGGTCGGACTATGCTATTGCTACCGGTCGGTCCCCCGGCAACGTCTTGTTTCCCGGTGCTGGGGAGAGTACGGAGGTTGGGGCTCTGCCAGGGAACTGGGGGTTAGAGGCCTCAGTTCCTTCGAGGGTACACCCGTTCCCGATTTTTTCCGGGGCACCGCCCGTTGTATCGCACATGATTGCGCTTGGGTAAACTTAAAAAAGTATGGAATCGCAAAAACCCATTGACAACAGAACTACAGAGAGGTTGAGGAAGGACAAAGTTCCCACCCTCTCCCCTTCGTGTACTGCAGACCCGTTTGCTAAGAGCAGTCGTTTATTATGAGGTCCGCCCGTCCTTTTCGCGACCTCATAGCGAGGGACTCTCCCCTTCGGCATCTCTACAGGCCATGGCTTTCCTGTTGGCCCCACAGAAGAAGACGGGTACACCGGTGAGTCCTCTGATGAAGTTTCAATCTGAGGAGGGACAACCAGTCAGAAGTCAGGAAATATTTTTTCCCTTGGTCTCCCCGGAATGGGAAAGAACATTGGAGTATGCGGGCCGGATACCATCTTCACGGAGGTAAAGAAGGATGAAGAGACGTTTCTTCTCGAACATGCGAAAACAGTCTACGTCGGAGGACAGAAGAGCCTAAGCACCGGCAGTCAGGAACGGCATGATTCTCTTATGGAGTCCGTCTCTTGATCTGATCGATACATTTTGGCGAGGCACTCTAGAGAGATATCGCGATGGAGAGACTGCCAGAGAGAAAGCCGCGAAAAAGAGACTCAGGCCCTCATCACCAAAACGATATCGGATGGCAGTCAGCCTCTACCACGGCTGTTTAAAAGAACTCGGCCGGAAGTCCCCCTGAACATCCTCAAGGGAGGAAAAGCGGCAGAGAGACGCCGGCAGGGAGAGCTCTGCTTTTGTCGACGCGACAGAATGCGAGAAGCGTAGTTTCGCCCCGGTAGTCTCAAAAAAGAAAAAAAGAAAAGCGAAGGACCGTAGATAAGAGAGGGAAGAGGCAAGATCTACCCTCCACCTCCTCCCCCACAAGTAATAAGAAGCCGGAGAACATTCCCGCTTTTTTCCAGGGGCCTGGGAGGCAGGTGCGTGATTGTCAAGCCCTATAAAGCTGGCAAGTTCACAAGAACGTACGTCCCGAGAGATTCTTGGTGCAATGGAGGGCTGGAGTTACTCCCGAAGAGTCGGGCACCGTGGTACGCTACTTTAAGGAATGACTGTCACTGGAGGAGTATTACTGGAAATCGCAAAATGCGACGACCAGAAGGAAAACTCCAGGAGGCGATACAGAAAAGGCGGTGGGTTGGACAGGGGCGATGTTCGCTCCATTGTGATTCCTAAGGCAAGGCATAGAAGAGGATCCTAAGACTCTGGACGCCGTTGACCACCGAAGCCGATATACTCGGACCGCCCTAAGCAGGGAGTTTTTCCTGTCCCTTGGTGGCACGAAATTAGGGTTACCTCTCTTCAAGCCTATCCGGCAAGAACAGAGGAACAAGGCCGTGGTTGAGGACTGCTCGAGAGTGGACTCCTTGACAGTACTCCGAAAGGGGGCAGATCAAGGGTCGGGTGTGGTCGATCTAGCCGGATTCGGGGCCGTGTGGAGGGTGGATAGATGCTTCCGCTGTCTCGGCTACGGTCACACTAGGAGGAACTGTTCCGGACCGGACAAGGAGCAGTAACTGAACTGCAGGAAAATGCGGACAGCGTCCGAGCACAAGGCGGCGGTTTGTCCACGGGGGCTCTTCTTGCGTCTTATGTTACCGGAAACCCTGGAGCAAAGACGGAATCAGATGTTCCAGGGATCAGGTGCCTGCGGGGTTTTCAAGAAAGCCCTGGACGACAGGAAAGGCCGTGCCGTGCTAGGCCACGAAAATGATTCCGGTTTTATCCCAGGCCAATCTGCAGAGATGTTTACGCTGGCGGACCGCGTCATCCTTGAACAGCTGGCCTTGTGAGGACCAAAGCCCAGATAGTGATCGTCAGTGAACCCCGGTCCGAACCAAAACCCCAGCTCATCTTGGTTTTACGGATGGACTCGGCACTGCGGGGCTTGTTTTGGGAATCGCAGTACAGTCCGTGGGGTTCCGTGTTTTTGTACAGGCGTCCTGGTTCCGGTGTCGGTTAAATGACCTGGGTTAAGTTGAACAGCGTTTGACCCATTTACAGTGTGTACCTCTCCCCCAATTACTCCCGCGCGAGAGTACCTGGAAAGGTTAGGAAGCGAGCTGACTTGGAAGGACAATTCGTCCGTAAACGTCTCAGGGCGTGGTTTATAGTGGGCGGTTGAACGTTCAAACGCCCGTTGGCGGTCCCGAATGGGGAATGCCCGTGACTAACCTGATGGGACATATTTTTGAGGATGGTCTCGGAGACTCGAACTTGGAATTCGGTGTAATAGAGGGACAAGGCCGACCTTCCGAAGCCCTCTTCGCGGTGAGTCAATACCAGATAATTTACGATGGTATCGCCCGATTTTTGTCCTTTAGTAGCGGAATGGCGGAGAGATTGGACGCTCTTACACTGCTAAGTGACCTCACGATTCATCGCTTTCCATTCTTATCGATAATTGGCTGCCGCGGCGGAGCGAATACCCGAAAACCACTCTTTGGCCTGGAATTTTGGCCTAAGGCTGGACAGTGGAAAACTCGTCGAGCAGCTAGATCGTAGTATCGAGGGCTGGTGTTCCGGGGTTTTCCCCACGAGTTCACTGAAACAGCTCGAGGTTAAGGCTTATAATCGACTCTTCCATGAAACTGAGTAGAACAAGCTTGCAAATTCGTCCAATGCCCTCGGAAACGACCATACCGGGGGCCGTCGCCAAGACCTTTTGGTGGACGGACTAATCGGCGATCTCGAACACCGGCCTGAAGCTGTAACTAGGTCGGCAGAGCACAGGGCTGCTAAGAAAGCTCTGCGTACAGACAATTCGTTTTTGAGCAAAGCCACGATGCTGGCGTGAGCTCTGCCAGGAGGTGGACTCGGACCCTTGGGGGAAAAGAGGATACAACTTTGTGACAAAAAAGCTGGGGAGGAAATAGGTGAACAGCACGGAAAATGCCTGCTGGAATGATTTCGACGATCGTTGGAAGCTCTCCTTCCCAAGTCACCCTGTTAAGCTGCGGGAGGAGAGAGTAGCGAGACCGGTTCCAGATGTTCCCAATTTTTACGGAGCATGGAGCTTGTAGCGCGGGTGTCTACCATGCGCAACAAGAAGGGCTCCTGATGGCATTCCAGACTGAGGTTTTGAAGATTGTGGGCGGCGAGTTATCCACTCTTGCAGCTGAATATGTTTAAGCATGCATGTTTGGCAGCAGGTGATGTTCCCGTTCCTCGCTGGAAGGTTGCTAGGTTGGCGCTGATCAGCATAAGGCAAAAACCGGTGATCCGATACTTCCCCGTCGGCATACAGGCCAACTATTGTATGCTGTGACACCGCGGGTAAACTCTATGAAAAGTTTTTTGCTGTGAAACCCAGGTTGGCAGTCCGTCCATCGATAGGCGCTGAGAAATCTCTCTCCCCGGCAGCACGGCTTTCGAAAGCGACACTTAACTCTGAACGCCATTAACATAGGTGCGATCAGTGTCCGTCCAGCAAAGCACGAAACAGCTCGTCACCCAGGACTCGCGCCGTATTGTGTGCAGTTGGTTACCCTGAAAGTAAAGAACGCGTTTCTAACTTGCCTGGCTCAGTGGGAGGACATCCTAGAGGCGTATGCAGCGGGACTTCAGCGTGTACGGAACTATCTCCTGGACATTGTGCAAGAACTACCTGAAGAACCGGTCGGCTGTTGTATGAAATAACCAAAGATGGAAGGAAGAACAAAAGAAGGTTCACTGCCGGTGGCGGCACAAAGGGTCCTATTCTCGGCCCAGACCTATGGAAAATTGTTTTCATACAATGGTTTGCTTCGCCTCGAGGATGCCCCACGGACGTCTACCTCGTGTGTTATGCTGATTGATGTTGGCTGCAGTCATTCACGGCCGAGGACTAAGGACTTGGCACAGTTACAGCCCTTAATACAGGTAATGATTCGGGTCAATTGCCTGGATGACGAGCCATGGACTTGAGCTGGCGGTCGCCAAGACCGAAATCGCTTATATGCTTCCTCGACGGAGAAATCCCCACTCTGATCTCTTATGAATGTTGGGGGTGTCGAATTTTTTCGGACAAGGACTGCTGGCAAAGCTACCTGGGTATGTGTTAACTCGACTGCCGTCTTCGGTATTGGTGAGGCACATTCAGGCGGTGTGTGACAAAGCCTCTAAGGTGAGTTATGTCTGCTCGGCAGGCTGATGGCTAACGTAGGAAGCCCTAGTCAAGTAAGGATGACGGAAGGTGGACGGAAAGATCGGACGGTCGCTGGATACCTTCCCTCTCATTACGATGAGCTTCAATCCTGGATAGAATCGTGGCACCCCCCCACGGGGAGATATATTTCTAACCTGTAGTCAGTTTTCCTGACGGGGCACGGTTTACTTTGTATTAAAGTACTCGCTCTACAAGGGTGGGAAAAGTCAGTTCGCTCAGGAGGAAGATGATGATGTTCATCACAACGACCGACCTTCTACAGCTTGCAGGCGGGCTTCAGGCGAGGCCAGGCGAACGCTCGCCACCAACAGATTTGGGTGATGTTGAAGGCAGAGACCATTGTGGAGATGATTGCTGCTGAATGAGGACGCCTTGGAATGCAGTCCACCATCATGACATGCGATCCTTCATCAGAAGCGTGAAGGACGGATGCCTGTTACTGACTCCCAAACTTCCGAAACAAGTAGTTTTTGTCCTGGTTGGGATATAAGACACCACGTAACAGGCAAGATGTCAATCCGAAAGGGTTTACCGGCCTGGGCCCTTCCGTGGCCCGTAGGGGGTATTAAGTGGGTAGTCCGCAAGAGGAGTCCGCACACTCCCGTGGCGCAAAAGCATTCCCCTACGTAAAAAATAAAGTATATATACCAATGACATTCGACGATGGTAGCTGGTCACAGCTAAATGAAGAATTTATTTGGGAAAAAAAAAAAATTGAGCCGGCGAGTGGGAAAAAATTTTACATTGGTCTTATGTGTAGACCCGTGATGGCAAAGATAAAAAGCTAAATAGGTTTCTAAGCACATTCATTATCAATCATATAGTATTTTTGTGTTTTAAATTCTACTTTATAGTATTTACATTTAAAACAAATTAATAAATTCATTAGTCCAAAGATACGTTTGCAAGATTTTTTTATCACAGCAACTTGCATTTTTGTAGATACCATCCCTGGCATAATAACGTAACATTTATTATTAAAACACTGCTATGAAACGTAACTTAGTCCCCCCCCCCTAACAAAGCTGTTTACGTAATCATCCGCTAAAAAATTTGCAGAGTATAAACGGTACACAAATTTTAAAACGTATCATAATATTTTGAAAAGATTAACAGTCTAGCCGGTATATGTGTCACGAACTCCTCGCATCATTGTATTAAAAACAGGCACTGTTGCCATAGGAATACTAAAATATGGGAAATAATTCTCAGGAGCTGGTTTATAGTATAATATTGAAAAAAACCATTGGATTTATTTTAAAATCTCCATTCCAGATTATGACAATAATCTTAAATCATAAAATACTTTGAAATCTAAAGCAATTTTAAAGTTAAATATCGCCATAATTTTGTGGCAATATGGAAATTGGGTGTAAAATTATTTTACAATACCATTAAATACGGAATAGTAATGAAAAATCAAGTCTTCCTTTAAAGTAAATTGTTATGGGTATGGTTCGTTATATAATTTTTATTGTATGGATATATAGATCTCAAGTATTGAAAAAGATTAGTAATATTTAATCGAAAGAAAACACATTACTTACTTGTCTGTTTTAATAGAATTTTTAATGACTTCTAGTTTTTTCAACACTAGGCTTATACTCCGTTAGTTCTTTACCTTGTCCTGAAAATATGGTTTTTATTTATACTATAAAAGGAAAAAAGAACCAAGTATAAAACAAATAAGTTAACTTTCCATTTCATTTTCATTAATTCCTATAGAACACCTCCAGTGCACGTATATAATAGGGTTTGGTTTTTTTATTAAATCCTTATTGTTTAAGAACCTAAGTAACTGTTAATCCTGAGCTGCTTAACTCCCAATATTGGCTTCCCAGTTTTACTTACTTAGATTTGTCTAGAGAAAACATTAGCATTCAAAAAACCTTTAGAAACGTGAATCTAGCCCACGGTCTGCAAACAAAAAATCAAAACTAAAAAAATACTGTTGTAGGTTTATACTTACATCTCTATGGGAAACTGAACGTGGATAATCGTATGAGGTGAATCCGATCTTGCTGTAGCACAGGGCTTAAAGTTTTGTACTGGCTTTTGTTTTAAGTTCTTGCCCAATTATGACTTTTTTTTTAGGAAAATGCCATGGCTTAATAATCTTGAATCAGGTTCTGCTACTTTTATGTTATGTAATTGTTCATGTAACATATTATTATTTACAAAGAATGTCGATTGATATAATTGTGCAACATACTCATGTATTGATGAAAACCAGTTATTTAAGAGATGTCCATTGCTGCAGTAGCAAGATCAGTGATTTTAACGAACCCAAATTGTTTATCCCTAAATTAATAAATCTTATGAATAAACCAAGAAATTAAAATAAAAATGAAATTAGTTTTATATATCTACTCTATGTCAATATAATTTTTCTTTTTTGAAACAAGGTCTTCGAAACCAGATAATTCGTGGTTAAATAATTCTAAAATGTTTATTAACTACTGGTGAATTTTAAGTATTTCTAATCCCTATGTTTTTAAAAATGTATAGGTTTTAATATCTTTTAACTTATATTGGATAATTCTAACACGTTGTATTGCAATAATTTAATAAGTAACGTGTACAAGTTAAACGTTAAAAAATACGTTTTCTTTTTAAACCATTATGTTTGATATAATTTAACTACACCAACATTGCATTATTAAAAGTAAACACGTTAAAGTGATGCAGAGGACTCTGTTTACTTTATATAAATATTATTTAAGCAGGATATTTTTTAAATACCAATTTGGTCTGATTTACAAAGAGGAATGATTCTTGTCCAAGCGGCATTCTTTGAAAATTGTTTATATTATATAACAGTTTTAACATTTCAAAATAAATGTTCGCCGTCGCAAGTATAATAAGCATGTGGCACTATGTGGCATATGAAATATATTCTTCCATATCAAAATATATTTCCTCTGTGGTTTAACGTAAAAGTAAATATAATATAATTATAAGTTTACTTTTACAAACTGCACTCATTAGAGCGTAGTGTATGAAGATGCTGTTTTCACTAAAACCCGTTTATTGACTTTTGGAAATTTTATTACAACGGTAACATAAGAAACACACAAAAATGGAAACTATCTATAACATTTTTGTACGTGCTGTACTCTATAACAAATAACATATGTTTATATTAGTTTTATGTGTTGATTTTGCCTATTAATAAGTAGCTAAACTATATATAATAATACATGTGAGGTGCAATGTGTATGAGTTTTTCTCTCTTCTTTGTGTTTTGGAACCCGATTATTTTATATTACTTAAGGATTAAAACTATGGAAAGATTTTACTGTCATTGCTTTATTTTAGCGTAAATTGGGTGATTTAACTAGTTTCACATTTCAAAATGAAATTAATTTATTTTCAAATAAACAAATAACCTGATAAATAGTTAATAAAATGATCAGTTAAACATAGGTAATATTGTAAACAAATATAATTTAAAATGGGATGAGAAAGGCAACGGAAACTTACTAAAAAGGGTAACTTGATAAAAACGTTATTCTTCTTCGTCAGACAGTATAATAATAATAATAATAATGTTTAACAATTTTCGTTACGATTTTATTAATTTTAGTTATTTTAAGAACTTTAACAACATAAAACCATAATTAAAAGTAATTAAAAGAATCGACAAACATCAACAAGGATGATTTACATAGCATTTATTATATTTTCATTAGTATTCTCCACTTTGACACAGTTACTGCTAGAAGTTCTAAATAAAAATTACAAAATATCATATATGGTACGGCTAATACGAGCTCGTATTTCAAATATTCCTTCTATTAATAATTATTTTTCTTCAGTACTCAGTTATCATAATTGGGTAGCAAACACTGTTTGCGTTTATATAATATTATATATATATATATATATATATATATACTATAATATATATATATATATATAGTGCAAAAAATAGTTGCCACCTATTTTAACGCTTATTAACAACTTATTAACGATTTATAATGACTTAAGCAGAGGTGTATATTAGTCGTCCGAAATCTTATAGTATATAATTATACTCTGCTACAATTACACTTACAGCAGTGTTTCAACAGAGAAAATAATAGATTAAATAAATAATTGACCTATAAAAAACAACTATTACATTATTTATTTAAATGATTATGAGTTTTTTTGGTTAAATTATGTATTTTTTAAAACATATGTTTTAATATAAATTAGTAATAATGTTTTCAAATAATAATATAACTACCAATCACTCATTTCAATGTTACGGTTTAAAATTTAAAATAAGGTATTACAACAATTCATTTGCACAAAAATAACTATCCCATTCCAATCCAAGATGGCAAAGGAAATAATAATTTATTCGTATATCAGTAGTCCGGAGTCAATAAGTAAAGAAATAAGAAAAAAGTATCAAGGTACAATATAACACTACCCAGTATAGGAGTAAATTTGCATATAAATTTTGACAAATTGACAAAATATTTACATGGGCCAGTAAAAGTTGCTATCTGTAGCTTTCAAAAAGAAAACGTCAAAGCAAGCTTTTTGACTACAGTGAACATTTTCATAGTATTATTTCTGTGGACCGCAGATAAATAATAATAATACATAACTCGCTAATAGTTCATTTATCTTAATGAAAAAAAAACTATTCCTACAAAAATATAATATAATATTAGAAAATATCATATACTTTAGGCCAATTTAAGTCAAGTTTATTAACATAGTTTCCATGTAGGAATTTTCATTCACGTAAATATTGAATTCTTTCACGAATAAACCAGTTTTACATAATGTATGAAACAACTTCCAGAGGAATTCGAAGTTCGTAATATTAAATAAATTTATTTATACTATTAATAAACTTTTCTAAACGCTGTAGCAGGATTAATCAAATACTCTCTGACCTCAGGTTTTAGATAGCAAAGGTTTTCTCGTTTAATTGAATGATGCTCGAGGCAGCAAAGCGAGAGAACCGTTAGAGGAATGCTTTTCATCTCGGAGCCAGTTTTAACAAATGTTAACTTTTCTGCCACACATTGCAAAACTATTACTGTATGTAATAGATTGATCTATTTTGCAAATATTATACAATGAGCTTCATATCGATCTGATTTAATAAAGCATTGCTTAATCTAATATATTAGCGACTTTTTGTAAGTATTCTTTACAATATTTTACGTTAAGACATATATATATATATATATATATATATATATATATATATATATATATATTCAATAATAATTCAGATTAATTCAATAGCGATACCCTTTCGAATAAATAACTATTACTGATTGAGGTAGAAGCATCCAACCCCATGTGTTTACAGATAAAATAACGTATTTAAAAAAGATCATGTACATGTAAGGCAATGTGTGTGAAATTAGTACATTATATATCATTCAGTAATCATCGTCCCATTTAACTGTCCGCCAAACACCGAATAGTGTAAAAAGTAGCTTAAGAGTTTCCCACCAAATTTCATCCCTTTTGGTCAACTCTTTCGTGCATACAGAAAACAGAGTTCTTTCATCAGGCACTTAGTAGGAGAAGCCAAGTACCCAGTGTGTATTTAGATGTGTTTATTTTTTAATTTTTTTTATTTTGTAAATTTTAATTTCAAAATGGAAGTTTCAAATGGGCCCTCATCCCTAATAAGAGCTTATTTTAATTAGAAATCTCTTTTTAATTATAATTTATTTAAAACCACTCAAATGCAATGTTTTTGTACCTTCAATTGTAAAAAGATCATCCATAATTTTATATCCTAATTTATTACAGTGGTTCGTAACATCTGATAAACATCTGTTTTTATATTCTTGATACGAATTTTTCTGTTTATTATAGAAGTTTAAAAAAATTATTTATGTTAAGTTTGATTACAGTAAAAATTGCTCTAATTATATAAATTCCTAATATTTTCATTAAAAAACGTATTTTTAGGGTTTCCCCATATTATTAGTATTTTACCATTTTTGTTGTAAATAGCAACATTACTGGTATTTATGTTCTGATTTTAGAAGAAATCCGTTGAAATGACTTCTTGTTAGTTGTTTTAAAGTAATCGTAATGATTCTATGAGCTATCAAGTTTTCATTGCCTTACATGATACTGTCAATGCACCGTGTATTGTAACTAGTAAATATACCAATATGAAGTTTTACTTATCAATAATTAATGGGAGGAAATAAGTCTTACAGTTAATTTAATCTCATCAGTTTAAAAAAATGTTCCACCCATAGACATAAATTTAGTCCATAGATTGTCAATGGAAGGCCAATTATTAATAAAGTATTCACAAATGGTAAAGTAATATACAACCCTGAAAGTAAAAAACATTATTGGAAAGTAACGATGAAATCCACTTCAACGAATGGTTGTTAGAAGTAGGAGTGGCAGAATATGTGAGCAGTTTGGGAGAGCTTACATTTGTTTTTATTTCCCGTGGTGCGCCAGAGTTCACAATTTCCACTATGATTAATGAAACACATTTCTTGTTCTTTTTATTTTCTAGTATATGGGATATATTAATTTTAATTTCTGTATTATGTACTGTATTAAATAAATTCCAATGGTCGATATTAGTAATTATTCACAATAATTTAAAATTATAATTATATACTTACACTATTAAACCATATTAGTACGAAAAATCAAGTAATACAAAAAATTCTCGTAAGTTTAAAAGTATTGTATGAATTAAAGTTTTTTTTTTTGACATTGATACACTGATTTATGCAGCAGAAATCTCGTTTAATATATTACGCTAACCTATTCTTGGAACTGTTAAGTTAAACTAACATCTATATTTCTTTAGCCTATCCTTAGTAAGGAAAAAAACTTGTCCATTTCTAGCAGCATCTTTATTTATAAAGAATAAATTGTAGTGTGTATGGAAAATTCGTTAAAATTTCGTAAGCTTATTATTATTGAAGTAGTAGCCATCTATTTAGTAATGTAATAGTACTGCTTCTCTGATTATTTTAGATATTCTAGGAGTATATAAACATCTAACTGATTAAGATATAATATAAACCGTATAGATAATTTATTGCTAGACTGGTAGTGGAAATTAAAATGTTAATGCTATCCGTGGACCCACAACTATGCTTATTAAACATTTCTTCACACAGACATGAAAAATCTCTCTCCTTCTTGCTTTCTATTTTCTTTAAGGTTATAAATATGATATGTTCGAAAACATTAACTTACATTTACCTTAAATTAGGTACAAAATTTACCAACTTTTATGCTACTACTTAATGAAACTTATATTTTAGGTTGTATTGTTAAATTCTTTAGGGGTAAAAGATCATAATTTTCTCACTGCAATACAATTTATCAAAAGAACATTTCATAGTACGAATAATAATTTGATGTAATGCATACGAGACTTTTAAGATGTAAATATGGATAATGTAAAATATTAAAAATAAAAATGGTGAAACGGTTTTAGTTTAATAAAATTCAAAAATTCGGGATATAACTAAGACCTGAACAGAAAAAGTCTACATTAAGAAATACAGTTAAAAATTAACTTTGCAATAATGTAATATGAACGAAATAATATATTTATATTGGGACGAACACCTTAGCAACACTTTATCATTGATTGTATCATGCAGAACGCACGTTAACTATATATATATAGTTATTTATTTATTAGGAAAATGACATGACTTATCAAAAGAAAAAGAGATGTCATCTAGAAAAAAGTCTTTTACAATCTGAACACTCCTTCAAATATGTACGCTTTCATGGTTCGTTAAATGTGTTAATGAAAGTATACCCAGAGTTTAAATGCATAGATAATAAGCAACCCATTTCAATTTGCACCATAACTACCTTAGTTCCTATCAATTCAAATTTTATTTTAGACCCATACATTTTTTAGGACGTATATCTTTGTTTAAGATCGTAAGCAAACATAAAATATATTAGCATAGCCTTTAATTCTATCAAGAGAGTTTCATTGTCATTGCGGTAACTAAGAGGATTTCTTAAGATGACATTAAAAAACGATGTAGGCTACTCGTATGTTTTCGAAACCTAAAATCTACAACTGTTAAAGAGGATAGTTAAGAATTTTCCTTTATATGTTGTTATAAGTATTTTTTTATTTCAAATCTATTATTTTCATTCAAAATAATTCTCAATGGTATTATACTCTAACAATATATTCTCTGTGAATATAAAATCCGCCAACTTTTCTAGACGAAAATGAGGTCTACATCTCCAGAGTAATACAACGGTACTGACTTTAAAAATACTTTTAATAAAGACTAATTACATATTCCAGGTGTTTTAACCTGGTAGATTAATACTATGGCTTTAAAATACTAAATAGATGAACACGTCTGTTATATAGTTTCTTCATATTATTTATAACTTACGCAGGAGTGTGTATGTTGTTATATTTTAATTAAAATATCAATTGAAAATAATTAATGGATTTAAAAAAAGCAGTTGAAAAGAAAATTCATAACCTAGCAAAATATTTATGGACGATAAAACGATAAATCAATATTAAATATTTTTGTTTTTTTATCCGATACGCAAAATTATGTCTCGATATGAGGTTCAAAATCATTAACGTGACCAGTCTTTTTTATATACAAGAAATGATTTCGTAAACAACTATAGGCACACGGTAGTGAAAGAGCAAATAACACTTATCATTCAATACGAGCCCTGCACAAATAATTTAAAGTGAGATGTTAGTTTAATAACATGATTTAAAGGATTGTTTACCACAGGAATTTCCTTAAATAATTAAGAAACAATAATTTAATAGTTTCAATAACAGAAAACAGATTTCATCAATATTCACTGAATATTTAGAAAATCATAGATGAAATCTTAAACACGGTTTAATATAAAAAGTTATTAAACGAATTTATTTTTAACAGATTGTATTTTTTTACATCTGTACGTGTGAACTTGGCAACTGCCTGGAAATACATGAATGTATTTTTTCAAGTTACAGCCCTGTTTACTGATGGAATACCGTCAGTTTGCAGTAATACTTTTTTCGTGAAAGGAAACAATCTAGGAACTTTTCCTTTGAAAACAAATTTGTTCGTTCGGGTTGATATTACTGATTAAAAGGTTACTAATTACAACCATGATTTCAATTATTAAAACTGACTGTTAAAATAACTGCTCTTGAAGTAGAATACATTGAAAAGTGTTTTCGGTCCGTAAAGATTTTTAAGCAACTAGACAATTTATTATAAGTTTGTAAAATTTACGTATTCAAACTTAAGTAAACATTTTTTTAGCTGGGCAAACTAAAAATATTATTGGTAAAAAATGTTCTCTTAGAGAAAAAACCTGAACTAAACGGACGCATATACAGGACGGAACTTAAATTAATCTTATTCCGACTCATAGGAATTGGAATAATTTTCAAAAATACTAGGCGACATAGTTAACGCTGAGGGAAAAATTCATTACAGATACTCGTTTTGTAATTAATATGAAGCCTCGAATATCGCCTGGCTATAGAATGTCCGATTTATATCAAATAATGTTGATTAAATGTAAATTTGTTCTGAATATATTGCACGTATAGTTCTGTCCAGCAAAAAAATAACATTAAAATGGCTTAACCCTTGAGTGATATTTAAACTCAATATGAAACTTATATTTAACTTATTTTAAATTTATACCAATAAATTATACTCATTTATATATTTTTATATGAGTCTGTTAAAATTACAGGCCTATTAAGTGTTATCACTTATTGTCCCCAATGTAAAATGAAGAAATTAAATACAAATAATGTTTCGGAAATTTAAAATATCCACCTAAGGCCATTATATTAATTTATACAACTCTTATTATAAACTCGAAAAATTCAATGAAAAATTATTAGCATTAGCTAAAACAAATTTTGGCCTTCTATAATTCCCTTAACAAAAATAAGCTGTAATTGTATTTAATTTATGAACCTAAAACCCAGACCTTGGTTTAAGTAGTAAGAAAAATTAAAACATCTCATCTTTCCCCAGTAATGTTACCGTTTAACTTTGATAATAATAGTATTCTATAATTTAAACATTTTCAGTATTCCAGTTATAAATTCCATCATTTATATCATTAGTTTTTTAAAACGGTTTGCTAATTTGTAGTTATAGTTGTTTATCTGAAATGACATATCTTTTTAACCTAAACAATTAGAGGAAGGTTGCCTAACATCGTACCGCCCTCCTAAATCGTACAAACCGCGATTTTAACAAGAAATAGAACTAACTTTACTAACAGCACTCTTGCGGGTGCTAGCAGGCAAGTAGCCGAGTTTACTAGTGAAAGTGTGAGACCAAAGGTTCAGTCTGTGTGCAGTTGATCTCTACGTTCAATTCCCTGGTCTGTAACCTGATAGTGAACGGTATCGTGATCCGTGAGTTGAATTTATTTTACTTGTGGTTTACCTTCAATTAATTATTGTTTTGTGCAATGTCTGTGTCAATGTTGTAAACATATCCCAATATTGTAAAGACAAATTATTTAATAAGTTTAATTGTGCAATACACAACAAAATAATATTTTTCTTTCCTTTTTTATACTCTATAATATTAGTATTAGTAATTAACTAGGTAGATTATATAAATTTACGTACATACACAAGATCGTTAGGCTGGACCGGACGCAATGGCGGGAAGGTCTAAGCCAAAATAGGCTTGTGGCAGCATGGAAACAGACAATAGCTGTTGCCAGCATGTCTTGTGGAAAATTAATACAACATGACAATGATACAAGCAAAATAGAACAAGTCTTAAAACTCCAAGCATGGAGGATAATAGTTCTAATGAAAGAAAGAGGGAAAATTAGTGATAATGGTAAATCACAATGTGCAATTCACATGTATATGACATTTGACTACTAAAAAGCAAAAAACCATTATGTACTATAAGGCCCAATCTAGTGGACCCCCCCCCCCCCCTTTTGTATGATGTAGTAATTGCAGAGTTAGAGATAAAAAGAAAATAAATCAATCGCTTTTATGGTAGGAAAAATAATGAAAAATCATTGGTGAGGAATATCGAATCATATATCAAGGGTGGGGCTAAAAACTCTTATAAGTGTGGGTTTGCAAAACATATTGCTGCAGCCAACGGTTTTTAGGTTGACTCTCAAATATCTTAAGCAGGATCTTGGTTTTTATACCAGCCAACAAAGTTGAGTGTACAGGTTGTAGTTCTACGTAGAACCTGAAAGGTTAACGACAGAGGAAATGGTACAAAGAGAGTTATTTGTACATACATCAATAATTAGTTGCCGCAGGAGGAATAAAAAAAAAAAAAAAAAAAAATATAAATAATTATATAACAGAGTATTGGTAAGTACAAAATTTTATGAAAAGATTACTTTTGATTCCGAAAAATTACCCAGATTTTTATTACCCTAAACTATGTAAGCAAATTGCAAGTAGACTTATTACATGATTCCTGTATTAGACAATGTTACAGATGGTTTTAGCTTATGGCCATGATTTGCTAACACTCCATGCTGGTGACAAAAATGATACTTTGTAGAGTTTGCGGTTTCGAATACCATTCTAATGGAATGCACTGAAAGGCCTAAATGCGTTACTCAGTAAGGGAAGATCACCCTAGTAATAGCCAAAAATGGTTGCCCGGAATATGTGAGACAAAAAAATATCCTGGAAAGAGATGAGTACTCTCAACGAATGCTTACACAAGAAGCCAGTAAATATTACAACCCCGAAACAAAACATTTTAGGTATAGGACCGTTAAATAAATACCAAAACTTCAACCACATCAGTTATGCCCACAAAATGATCAAAAGAAAAATTAAATGATCAAAGTTCCTTCCCCACAATTAGAAACTCACAAAACCAATATTACTAACAAAAACAGGTTTGCCCCACTTATGACACAGGAAACAACCGAAGAAGACAAACAATAGTTATTATGCAGATACAATTTTTAATAGACCTTAATAATAGTATACAGTACTAAATTATAATGCTGAGTAAAACTAATCCAAAAAAAATACATCAACTTTGGATCAAAAATAAAGATAAAGATGAAATATTTAGATCAAGGGCCAAGACTTCCTTTGGATGAGAATAAGCTCCTTAATGTTTGAAGATAACCACGCCGACCGGCTCAACTGGACAAACTTAATGTTTCTATTGAAACAATTTCCTTTCTCCGACTGCAAAAATACAAAAAAGGCTGCTTTAATGACCAGTATGCCCCTACAGAAAAAACTCAAATTCAACTAGCTCAGGATGCTTTAACTGGCAAAGGAACAATGGTCAAGGAGCTAACAGATGAAGATATGGGCCTTTGTATAAAAATATGAAAGCAACTAACATCCAGGCTCAAGAGGTTTCCAGGCATGTCTTGTAACGCATCAAAAACAGTTTTACACACTAAGATACCGATTACAAGATAAATTACCAACCAGTTCAGGAAACTATTGGGTTAAATGTAAAGTCGTTTTATAAAGGAATTAGTTGAAAGCTAAAATCAGTAGTCCTAAACCAAGCTGGGATCCTTCTGCCCAGAGTGATGTATGGTGATGGTGGAAATTAAGTTCTGCGAGGTATAAATGACTATCGAGGATATGGTGCAGTGCTTTGCTTTGCGGTAAATGGGTCCACGAAAGTTTGTGCTGGGTCAACAAAGGCAAGAATAACAGGAAATATGTAATGCTCTAACTGGTAGTTACTTGACAAAAAAAAACACATCATAATAAAACAGTAATTACCGTTTAAAAACAAGTTAAAAATCTAAATGTATCTAAACTTGTAAATACAGAATACCTGCAGGATTAAATGTTTACTA